>NC_086219.1:488487-685987 GCF_035770615.1 Melospiza melodia melodia
TCCATCTCTTTGCTAGAAAAGGTGAAAAATTACCCTTTAAATTGCACTTTAAATTACACTTGGTATTACATTTTAAATTGCATTTCAAACCGATATATTCCTCACAAACACAGGCTGAGCCCCCGGAGCACAGCTGGGTTTTTCAGAGCAGGGATTTGCTGGGTTTGCCCTGCACAAATGCCCCATCCCAGGGCTCAGGGCTGACCCCAAATCCCCCATTGGTGGCACATTATGACACGTGTGTCCCAGCCCTCGGGGATTCTGCATCCTGGGGAATCGCTGGGAGCAGCTCTGGGCTGAAGGACCTCCTTGTGTGGCTGTCCCCAGGGCTGGCACTGTCCCTGCTCCTCCAGCTGTGCCAAACTGACCCCAGAGCTGTCCCCAAATTCCCTGCCCTTAACGCAGCCCTGGCTCACACCTGGCCAGGTGAGGAGGCGGCACCCAGGGAAACTGCAGTGACAGAGAGAGGTGACAGAGGTGACAATTCCCTCACACACTGCCAGACCCTGGGGTTATTCAGCAGGAGCCCTTCCCTCCACCTTTGAGGGTTTAATGCATTGCAAGGGAAGAAAAGCACAGAACTCGCGGAAATTAATTTGAAAAAAATCAGATTTCCCCCATTTTAAGCAGCGATTCCTTCTCATTTTTCCCCCTGTGACATTGCAGAGGCCGCAGGGCTCTGCTGCCAGCTCCTGCTGGTGTCAGACACGTGCAGCCCCAGGTGTGGGACAGGATTGACTCTGCCCCTCCAAACACTGAAATTCCCCAGCAGGACAGGCTGGGAATGTCCTGGAACAGCCCAGCCCTGCAGAGAGCAGCTGGCGTTTCCACCTGGCTGGAAATGTGTGAAAGCAAGGAGGATTTCTGGAGGAAAGGGGTAAATTTGGGTCAGCGTTGCTGTGTGCTGGAGCAGGGCAGGAAGAGGCTGTGTTTACAGGGCTGGAGCTGTTTTTTCCTGTGGAACACACACACGGAATTCTCTGGGAGCCTGGAAACGTTTTTATGGCAGACAGTGATTATCCTGCAGGGTGAATAAAAAATATTATGTGTGGGACATGAATTTGTAGAATAAAAAATATTCAGCTTCTGATTGTAACAGCGTGAATTACAACATCTGTATTGTCTCACCCTTCATGTAACACTGGAAACAGAATTAAAGTTTTTAAAACACCTCTCATCTCTAAGTCCCAGAAAGCTTCATCCCACAATTTGGAGCAGAGAGCTTTGGGATATGCAGAGAGCAGCAGGCAGCAGCTTTGGGAAAGGGTTTTCCAAGGGTCAGGTGGCGTGGGAGGCTGGAGCAGCCATCTGGGCAGGGAAGGAGGGCAGAGAGGAGGAAAAGGCCCTTTATGGCCGGCCCAAATGTGAAAGGCTGCGGGAAAGGCGGGAATGATCCCATTAGGGACCAAATGGATGCCATAAACCAGGATTTCCTCCTTTCTTTGGGGTTATTTCTATTGCTTTCATCCCAATCAAAAACATTCTCAGCCTTCTGCTGTGGCTTTGTGGCTGAGGCTTCGCTGGGGACGGAGTTCCTTATGGTGGCCTTTCCCTCCGGGTGCAAATTCCCAGATTTCCAATGGAAAACTCCCCTCTCACAGCAATACCAAGGAAAAGCTGGGCTGGGTAAACAACCTCAGCCTGCCCTGATGCTGAGGAGCAGGAGGGATGTGGGGATAATTAACAAAGAGCAGGCCAGGGCTCCTTCCCAAACTTGGGGGGAATGTCGGGACGTGGGGCGGGATTGGCGTCACTTCCTCCCCTCCATCCTCACCCTCAGCACCTTCCTTTCCTCCTCCCTGCTGATGAAACCATCCTGCTGAGGGCTGGGGATGTCCTGCATGGCCCAGATCCTGTTTAGAAAGCCAAACCCGCCGGAATTCCGGCCTGGGATGGGAAAATCCGGGACACGCCGCGGGCTCCTCCTGCAGCTGGCAGCCTCTGGCCAGGTTTTCACCTCCCCTTTTGCTTTGTGTTGTTTCTTCCCCTGCTCTCACCAGCTCAAGAAGGGCAATTTTCCTTTCAAATGCAAGGCCTGGCCATAAACTTGGCAGGAAAATCCCTCCCAAGCAAATGGCAAGGGAAGGAGAGGGAATTTTGGTGTCCTGGGGGGAGTTTTGCCTCCTGCCTGCCCTGCATGGATCCAGGCTAAGACCCCTTCAAAAACTGATTTAAAGAACCCAAAACCACATCAAAACAGGCGGATAAATATCCCAAATAATGAATTTCAGTGGGTGCAATGTTCCAAATAAAGAATTTCCAAATTCCAAGGAGAAGAGCTGTTTTGTCCTGGGAGAAACTGGGAGATTTCAAACTCAGGCGTTAAATCTCCAGCTGAGAACAACTCTGGGTGGTATTAATGAAAATATTAATGGAAATATTAATAAAATATTAATGAAAATATTAGTGAAAATATCAATAAAATATTAATGAAAATAAGCTTTTTTCCCCACACAAAGGGGATTTCACTGGTTTAATTGCCATCATTTTTAAGACCCTGCTGCAAAGGCATTTACCTGCACCTCAGGCACCTTGCAGGAATCAGGGCAGAGAAAATGATGGAATTTTTGTGTCCCAAGGAGATGTTGGAAGAGATCTCCTGGAGAGCAGCCTCTGGGATGGCTCTGTCACACTCCTGGCTGCAGGAATTCCCTGTCCAAGTGCTACAACACTTTGGGAAAAGAGGAAACACTGGAATTTGTGCCTGCAGCCACCAAACTGCCAGGAAATAAGGGAATAACGGGCCCTGGCAGTGCAGCTGGACACCAAGTCACACCCTGAGATGAAAGGGGGAATGCAGCTGATTCCAGGCCCTTCACACCAGCTCCAGGGCTGGGGAGGGCAGTGAGGAGGAGCTGAGCTCTGAGAGCACCCCCAGCATCCTGGCTCAGCCACCCTTGGGAGAAATTCTCCTCTGCAGGCACAAATTCTGCATTTTTGTGAGCATTGCAAAGTTTGGTACATCAATTATTGAGGGGATTTTTCATTTTCCCTGCTTAAGGAAGCTTTTATTTGGGAAATTCCTGATTTTAAAAGATTGTTTCCTTGCCCAGTTTGGCCAGTTTGTTCTCCCTGCACAGCACTGGTGTGGCAGCTTCCTTCTGGTGACTTTTATGAGTCTGACTCCCAGATTCCTTCACCAGAGATCCAAGCCCAGGGCTCTCCCTCAGACTTTGAGGAAGAACAGCCAAGGATTAGGTGTCCACATGCAAATCCCGTTGGTTTGTGGGGTCACTGAGCAGAGCTGGCAGGTGGGGCCTTTACCAGAAATCAGCTTTTACAGTCACGAGGTGCCTGCTGTGGTCAGGGAGGGACAAACCCAGCGGCTCTGACACCTGAGTCACCTGGAAAAAACGGGATTTGGGGCTGGGCTGGATATCCTGCAGTCCCTTGTACCTGCGGGATGTGTTCAGTGCTGGCTGTGGTACCAGCGGGGGGATCCAGGCAAGATCCAGATGGGATCAAGGTGGGATCCAGGGGGATCAAGGTGGGATCCAGGGCCAGGGGGACCGTCAGCCTGATCCCCCTTCAAAAGCTGGGAATGTTCACCTGGAGAAGAAAAGGAGAGCTCAGAGCCCCTTTCAGTGCCCAAAAGGGCTCCAGAAGAGCTGGAAAGGGACAAGGAATGGAGGGACGGGACACAGGGAGGGTGAAAAATGCCAATATTCTGATTAAATCAGCATCCCTGTGGCTTTATTCCATTGCTCCATGAAAACTCACTGCCAGAGGGAAGGGTTAGATGGGATATTGGGAAGAAATCCCTCCCGCGAGGGTGATGAGGGGCGGGGATGGAATTCCCAGAGAAGCCATGGCTGCCCCATCCCTGGAAATGTCCAAGGGCGGGTTGGAGCACCCTGGGATGGTGGAAGATGTTCCTGCCCATGGCCCTGGTTGGGATTTCAGCTCCCTTTGACCCCAAACCGCTCTGGCACTCCAACCCTGGGAGCTCTTCCCGCTGCGACCCGCGCCCATTCAGCCTCCAATCAAGTGGAAAGCAAACATCTCTGGGACATGGAGAGCCTTTTCTTCCTGCCTTTATCTCCTTCCTCCCCTCTTCCATTCTCCCTTTAGTGCTGAGGTTTCAGCGGGAGCAAAGCCCCCAGACACGCCGGGGGGAGCAGCCTAGGCCCCGCCGCCTCGGCCTAGCCGTGAATAGGCCCGGCCTGAGCGGGCCGGGGACCAAAAAGGAGCTGAGGGCTGCTCATTGTGGGGCTGCCCGGGGTCAGCACGGACCATATGTCACCATTCCAGTGCCAGGGTCTCCATGGAGCCCCCTCGGCCCGGCCCTTTGTCGCCGTGTCCCCCCAGATATATTCATGGCCTGGCCGGGCCGTGCCCGGGGACAGAAACAAATTGCTACAAGGCAGGCCCACCCCGTCGGGCTGCCAGCAGCAGACAATCATAAAAGGCCAGTGCAGACTGTTTAAAAGCTGGAGAAAGGGCCGGTTGCCATGGCGATGGGATGGGAGGCCTGTTGCGGCCCATTAAACTCCAATCACATGTAAATTTATCCCCAGGCCTCCAGCGAGGGGGGACCCCCAGAGCTGCAGAATAGCCCCCGACAATAAGCAGTTTGTTTATCAATTCAGGTGCCGTTTAATTGGCTCCATTCAAGCCCCTCTTTGTTTAAAGTAATAACCTTTACAAAGCCCCACTGATTTATCATTTCCAGCACTCCATTAGATGGGCTTCTTGAAATCTTTGCAACCACCTCATCTGCGGGGAGAATAAATCAAGAGGGGATGCTCCGAGGTGGGTGGAGGGCTCTGGAATCCCTGAGGAGTTTCCTGGGATCCCTTGCACGGCCTGGGATGTGTCTGGAGCAGCTGGAATGACCTTGCTGTAAACTTTGGCTCCTCTGCAGCCTGCAGGAGTGTGAAGGTCACCCTGGAGGTTTGCAAAGAAAAAAAACATCCCTGAGCTGATGGGCAGCAAGGAGAAATCGATTTTTAGTGAGGATCTCCATGGAGGAGGAGGGTTTGCTCCTCTGGATGGTTTTTAGGGGAAGAAGTGGTAGAGAGGCTCAGGGTGATGTCACAACCAGGGACTGCCACAACCAGAGGCACAGAGAAGTTGTGGATTCCTCATCCCTGGAATTGTCCAAACCAAGGTTGGATGGAGCAGCCTGGGCCAGTGGGACCCATGGGATGGGGGGCACAGGATGACCTTCAAGTCCCTTTCCAATCCAAAAGGGCTCAATGGGTCCTTTTTCACTGCTCCTAAACACCAAGAAATGCAGAGTTAGTGACAGCCAGGGATTGATGGACATCCAGGGATTGATGGATATCCAGGGATTGATGGATGTCCAACAGCAGAGCCAAGAGTGGCAGACAAGCCCCTGGGGGAAGTCTGTGCATCCTGCACCTCCCATTCCACAGATCCCTCTGGAATTCCCTTTATTCCTCCTGTGCAGAATGGGGCAGGACCCTCTCCCAGTCTGGAGTTCCTGGGCTGCTCAATAATTTCAGCTTTGCCCACAGAAATTGCTGGGGAAAGGTAAAAATGGAGTCTCCAAGGGGACGTGAATGAGGAAGGCAAAAAGGACATCAGATGTCTGGGTTTGGTGGCAGTTTGGTTGGGCTGGCTCTTTAATCCTTCAGCACCTGATTGAGGGGCTTGAACACAGAATCACAGAGTCGTTAAGTCTGGGAGAAAGTCCCAAACCTTTTGGAAAAGTTTAGCAAAATCTCCAAGATCCTGAAATCCAACCTTGGAGCCAAGACCCCCAGCATTCCCACCAAACCATTTCTCCCAGTGCCACCAAAATCCTCAATTTTTGAGCTTTTCCAGGGATGGTGACTCCGGCACTTCCCTGGGGTGGGGGTAATTATATCTGCCTCATTAACAAAGCTCCCAGCGGGCTTTTAGCTGCAGAGGGAACAGTGAGAAAAGCAGCCTGAGAGGGGCTGGGATCCCAGAGGATCCCCTTTGGAGAGGGATGGGAAGCAGCACGGGAGGTCAGGGGTTAAACGGCAGCACTGGGAAGGTTTTACAAGTGAAAAGTGGGGTTTGCAAACCCGGGAATAATCCCGAGGCTTTCCAAAGCTTCCCAAGGCGCCCCCCAGCCCAGGGAAAGCTGCCCCGGGGCAGAGGGAGCAAATCCATGAATTCATTATCCCCGCACAATGAGCTCCCTCCCAAGCTCCACTTTCCCAACCAGACTTTTTAAAACCCTCAAATGTGACAGAAACCCGAAAACCCCCTCGGTTTTCCCCTCTCTTTTCCAGGCTCCAGAGGCAGGGAAGCTGCTGGGAATCACCTCCTCCCCGACAGGGAGCCACGCTCTAATTAAGAAGAAACCTCCACAAGCCCCTTACAAAGTCTGAGTGGCAGCTGATTATTGTAGCAAAGTGCAACCTCTGCCATTTTGTCAAGCAAGCCCATCAAATTAGGGCGAAATAAGATGTCCATCTGTTTCCTGAATGGCAGCGCCGCCAAAAAATCAGATTCCCACCAGTTCCTTAAGTCCCAATTATTCCCAGATTATCTTTTGAGATGGGGAGAATAAACCTCGTGGCCTCGTTACTGACAGCCCGGTGCATCCCTAAGGAGGGCAGGGTGGCTCGGGTGACAATCCCCGGGGTGACCCCGGCGCTGGGACAGCGGATAAACATTCCCGGGACAAACATTCCCGGCTCCTGCCCGGGGCTCTGCAGGGAAACCCGGCCTTGGGACGTTAAAGAATAACGAGGCAACAGCAGCAGGGGCGGGAGTGGCGGAAAATTGGGGCTCCAGCCTGGGTTTGGGGGTGGCAAACCAAAGGCGAAGGGGATCATTTAGGGAGGAGGGAGGGAAAAGTCATCCCCTGGTCCTGAGTGGGGTACAGAGCTCAGAAAGGCCTTTCAGGTGGCGCAAGAATTGTAATTTAATTGTAATAATTGTAATTTAGTTGTAATTGTAATTTTAAAGCATTTCCAGCGTTTTCCTGAATGCCTCAAGTTCTCTTTCCTCCCCTGTTCCTGCTGGCCCAAACCTGCTGGGAAAGGATTTCCTTGGAGAGCAAAACTCTTGTCCTGCCCTGCCCACCCATCCCCAGATGGATTTTCTCACCCCACATCTCCCCTCTCGTTTCCCCCACGGTTTTCTCCCCCCTCTCTTTCAGGACTTTGGAAAAATGAAATTCTCTTTATAGAACCCCAGGGTTTGGGGTTGGAATCCCAGGTTTGGGGTTGGAAGGGTCCTTACATCTCATTCCAAAGCCCTGATTCACTCACAGACTTTTGCTGTGGAATTTTTTACCTCTCAACTTCCTCAAAACCCATTGAGTTAAAAAAGAGGAAGGAGATTGGGAATCCAAGGTAAGAATTCCAATTTGTTCTCTTCCCTCTGCTTCACCCACCAGGTTTAATCCTGATTTTTCCACACCAAAGCAGAGACGTACTCTTGGAAGCCAAACAATGACAACGCTGCCCAGAAAGGCAAATTTGTGTCCCACAGGATTAAATTCCATCATCCTCTTCCCACCAAAAGGGGAGATAAGAGAATTTGGGAGACATTCCCATTCCCTGTAAATGAGGCAAGAAAACCCCACAGTTCTTTCCCAGCCAGCCAAGAACGTGGAAAAACATTTTGATGCCTTTTTTCCTTCCTTTTTTCCCCTCCTGTTCCGAGGCTTTGATTGCAAATCCTTTTGTCTCCCAGCTCCAGGGAACTCCCCCTGGTGCAGGTGGTGCTTGGCAGGCGAGGGGGAGCTTCAGAGATTCCAGACTGTGCCCGGAGAGAGGCCGGGATGAGCGGGGCTGGCCTGGGAGGGAGGAACTTTTATTACACGGATCTAACAAGCAAAGCTTCCCAGAACGTCGCTGGGAGCATCCAGGCTCCAAATCTGCATGAATTTCCACTTCAAACGCTGCACAGAAGCATCTTTATCACTCAAACCGCCGGGCCCAGCTCCCCCGAATGAAAGATTCTCCCATCCCTCCGCAAAAGCTCTGCTGAAGTTAAAAAAAGCAAACAACAAAAACCCCAAGCAACACAGAACAGAGAGGAAAAAAAATAAATAACAGCCTCAGATGTTGTTGGTGGTGGTGGTTTCTGCCTGGAAATGTCCCAGCTCAGGGTGGTGTGGAGATCTTAAAGCACTGCAGGTCTTAAATTGGAAATGAGGAGCTCTGACCACAGTAAATCTCCATGTTTCACCCAAAGGATTCCCTGGAGTTTTCCAATGAATTCCCATCAGCTTTTTGCCCCAGTATAAATCCCCTTCACCTGGCAGCTGCTGTGTTGGGACCCAGCAGTGACAGCACCAAGCTCCCCGGGGGTTTGCTGCCATGGAATGAAGTTCCCAGAGGCTGTGGGCGAGCTCTGACTGCTGGGGAAGGTGCCCAGCACCCTGAAATTGAGGCAGAATAAGGGAAAAACAGGAATGATTTGGGAGCTGCCAAGGGGAATGCAAACCCTCTGGGAAAAGCAGCTGAAGGAATGCATCAATTCAATATTCCAGGGAAAACTTCCCTGGCTGCACCCTCGGGCAAGGCAGAGCTGTGGGACTGTCCCAGATTCCCCATGGGGAAGAGTCCAGGGGTCTCTTTCTCCTCTCCAAAGGCGTTGAGAGCCCAAAAAAAAGGAGGGGGAAAAGCCAACAGCTTTTCCTGCGTGACCCAGATTGTTTTTGAATGTTCCTGGGGAGGGCAAAAATAAACAAGGATCTGCTCTGTTGGAGTGGGGACACCTCGCAGGTCAACCCCGGCATTAAATTGTGGGATGGCACCATTTCCATACAAATGCTGCAAGGGGAGACTTGGGAAAGAGAAAAGGCAAAAAAAAAAAAAAAAGGAGGGAAAAAAATAATAAAAGCCCTCCACAAGCCCCGGCCAGAAAACTGCAACTCTTGATTTCATTGTGCGCCGGTGACAAGAGCAAACCCAAAATCAAAGAGTTTCATGGTCATTTTTCTATCAGCAAGTGATGCCGGGTGAATAACTTATTTACATGCCAATGTGGAGGCCTGAAATGGCCCGGGATGGGAAAAAGCAGCTCCTCTGTTATCAACAATGATAGCAGCAGCTCCCGGGAGCCACCCCGGGAGGAGGGCCCTAACGAGGCCGGGCTGCAGCAGCAGAATGGCAATGGGTTTTTAATTGGTGACACATTATATTTATCAAGCTGACAGCAGAGGGGCAGAGCAGCAACCTCCTCGTTGTGTGTTTGCCTTCCACGACTTCCTTTGAACCCATTCACGTGTGAAAAGAATTTAAAGGTTATGGGAAGGGAGGGGGGAGGAGGAGGAGGAGGAAGAGGAGGAGGGGGAGGACGGGAGGGAAGGAAGCCTTGTAATAATCCAGCATCATCCTGAGAGATAACACTGAATTATTCAGGAGGGTCCTTAAAAGGGGGGGGCAAATCAAGGCTGAAACAAAAGAGGAGTTGAGGCCATTGTGCCTGGCTCCTTCCCCTCTGCAGCTCCTGGAACTGGGCAGGGAAAAAGGGGGGAAAAGGGGAAAAAAAGGGAAAAGTGCTGTCAGAGTCCTTTAGTGTAGCAGAATGGACTCTGCGGCAGGGCAGAGTTATTAAAAGTGTTTCATGTTTGTAATGTTTGTGAGCTCAGGATTGGAGGGAGAGCCTGGCGAGCAAAGGGAGCCCTCCCAGCCTGGGAAAGGTCATTGGGAGGTTTGGGATGGGATGGGATGGGATCAGTGGGATGGGATCAATGGGATGGGATGGAACTTCTGCCCTTTCCTTCCCCACCTCCTCTTCCTGCAGCCTTCACATCTTTGGCTGCAGAGGAGGTTTGGCTGGGGAATTAGGAATAAATCCTTCCCTGGGAGGGTGGTGGGGCCCTGGCACAGGTGATTCCACATCCCTGGAAGTGCCCAAGGCCAGCCTGGGATGCTGGAGTGTCCCTGGTTTGGAATGAGCTGACTTTGAAGTCCCTTCCAACCCAACCATTCCATGGTTCCATGACCTCCCTTGGGATCTCCCACCAACCCAAGTGCTGGAATGTGGAATGCACCCACCAAGTACCCAAGAGCTTTTTCCAAACCTCCCCAGCCCCTCTGGCTGCAGCCTCTCAGTGCTGGTCTGCCTAAATAAACAAAAAAAACTATTCCAAAACTTATCTAAAGTTCAGTTTAGTTTCATTTAAAAACTATTCCGCCTGGGAGAGTTTATTTTTCCTTCTGTAATTCCACCCAGGACAGCAGCAGGAGGAGTTTCCGCTCCTTTAAACCTCTCCTTGAATCATTTGTTCACCCAGAGTTTTCATGTCCACTTTGGCTTTTTTTAAAAAAATTGGTTTAAAACCCAGAGCAGGTAAAAAAAAAAAAAAAAAAAAAAAAAGAAAAAAAAAAAAAAAGAAAAAAAAAAAGAAAAAAAAGAAAGGAAATAGAAAGGCACGAGAAGAGCCTAATGAAATATTTAAGATTTTTTTTCCCTGGGAGGGAAAGCCTTGGAAGTGCTGACAAAGGTTTTGTTTGTTCGCAGCCTTTGTGCGGGCGCTCGGGATGAGCCCGGAGCAGGTTGCAGAAAGCGCCGGGGTCACTCCATATTGAGGGGAGCTGTGTTGGATTGGTCACAGCTGTGCCCGCCCGGCTCCCGGCTGGGCCACCAGCCCCCCGGCCTTTGTGGGCAGGCGGAGGGGATGGCGGGGCGCCTTTGTTCCGCCCGCAGCCGCGCTCACCGCCCGGCCCGCAGAAACGCGGCCGCGCTCCGACAATGCCGCGGATTCCTGCACTGCTGCGCCGCATAATGAACTCAAACGCTGCTGCCCTGCCTCGAGGAGGGGGGAAAAACCCAGAAAAACAAAAACCAGCCCCGTATCCCACTGCTTTGCTCCTTGGAACCTGATTTTTTCCCACTAACTGCTGCCTGATTTATGGAGCCTCTCCTGCGCCCGGCGTTTGTGGCTCCAGGCATTTGGCATTCGCTGACATTTTCACTGAAGCAACTGTGAAAGGGCAAATTTTCCTGGAAACGGAGCTGCAGCGGGGAGAGCACACGGAGCTGCTGCCCTCCCTTCTGCCTGGAGCCGGGCAGGGACCTGGAGCATCCCTGGTGGGAGAGGGTGGAGCGAGGAGGCCACATCCCAGCTCCTCTTCCATCATTCCAGCTTCTTTTCCATCAGGAGGCCGCATCCCAGCTCCTTTTCCATAATTCCAGCTTCTTTTCCATCAGGAGGGCTCATCCCAGTTCCTTTCCCATCATCCCAGTTCCTTTTCCATCATCCCAGCTCCTTCTCCATCGTCCCAGCTCCTTCTCCATCGTCCCAGCTCCTTCTCCACCAGGAGGGCCCATCCCAACTCCTTTTCCATCATCCCATTTCCTTTTCCATCATCCCAGCTCCTTTTCCATAATCCCATCTCTTTTTCCACCAGGAGGGCCCATCCCAGCTCCCTTCCCATCATCCCAGCTCCTTTTCCATAATCCCAGCTCTTTTTGCATCACCCCCAGTTCCTTCTCCATCATCCCAGCCCCTTTTCCATAATCCCAGCTCCTTTTCCACCAGGAGGGCCCATCCCAGCTCCTTTTCCATCCCTGCCAGTTCTCTGAGTCCTGTCCCTGCTCTGGAGCTGTTTGGGACAGGGAGATCTGGAAGTTCTTTCTAAATGTGGATTTCTCATCCTTCACCCCATTTCTGACAGGCAGCTCAAACGGTGCTGCAGCGATTCCTGATTTATTGGGAATTTGGAGGAGCATTCCGAGCTGGGAACAGACAGCTCTGTGTCACACTGTGCCTCCAAAGGAGAGATAATAAATGCATGAGCAGCCTATTTATAAAAATGGCATCAGCCAGGCAGGAAAATCACTGGGGAATATTTAGCAGCCCCAAAAAGGGGGGAGGAGGAAGAGCCTGAGCTGATCCCAGAGCTCTGCCCATGGCTGGGGATGGCTCTGGGGGACAGAGGAGCACCCCCAGGTGCCATTCCAGCAGGGAATAATCAATAAATAATAACAAATAATAATAAACCCCGGGATAATGACTCTGGAGTTCTGGAATTCTGATCCCTGTTACTGCCACTCATGCCTGCTCAACCTGACAGGACTCACAGGGAAAACGAACCTGCCCCGAGAATATTCTCAGGGGAAAAAAATAATGAAAATATCACATTCTGCTGCTTGTTCCTCAGTGAATGCTGAGACATTCCTGCTTCTGCTGGGCCAGATTTTCTGGGAATATTCTTGGGAATGTGTTGAGCACAGGCCAGCACCAAGCCTGAACTCCAGGAATTCTCCAGAGTGAATTCCACCTGGGAAATGAGGAGCAAACCCAGCCCCTCACTCCTAAAACCCCAGCCAGAAATGATCTGGCTCTGATCCAGCTGATTTGTGAACTGCTGGGAGAGAGGGAGGCTCTGATTGATTTTTTTTCTTTTTATTAAATCTAATTTCCTTCTGGATATTTTTCCAGAAGATCTTTCCAGGGAAGCTGGCATGCAAGGCCTGGTAATAAGAATAAATGAGAGCACTTTGGTGAGCTCCTTCAGAGCTGCTGGCTCCTTCCCTGGCCCTGATCTGGGGAAGATTGAGTTTTCAGGGCGAGCCTGCTGCTGCTGAGCCTCATTTCTGCAGAGCTTTTCCCATCCTGGAGTGGGTTTCATCCAGGTTTCAGCTCCTGCAGTCAGCAGAAAAATCACCTTGGGGTTGGAATTTATATTTTATATATTTTTTTTTAAATTATATATATATATATATATATATGTGTGTGTGTGTGTGTGTGTATATATATATTAAAAATATATAAATTATATATATTTTTATATTGAGAGTTTATATGTATTTTTATATATTTCTATATTTTATATATTTATATTATAAAGAACAAGCTTTTTAAGCTTTTAAGCTTTCTTCAGGTAAATGAAAAATAACCTGGTGTCCAGAGAGGATCTTTAGTGATTCCAGAGGGGGATTTTAGTGGGCCTGGCTGCTCAATCTGCAAGAAGCACCAGAGGGAAATTCCCTTGTGGAAAGAAAACCTGGATTTTCCTACTTAATTGATGCTTAAGTGCATTGATTTAGCTGTAATTAAATGATCTTTGAGGTCCCTTGCAGCCCAAACCATTGCAGGATTCCAGGTTCCTGCTGTGCAGGAGAACCACTTGGCACTGGATTTAGGGAGGGGAGGGGAAAAGGGGAAGCGGAAAGGGGAAGGGAAGGGGAAAGGGCAATGGGAAGGGGAAAGCTCCTGTTGACTGGAGGGATAGGAGGGAGGGAGGGATGGGAGCATCCTGACTTATCCGTGGCTGTGAGGAGGGAGGGAAGGAAGGAATGGGATCGGGATCTGCAGGGATAGGAGGGAGGGATCCAGGCCCTGGAAGGATGGGGATGGAAAGGACTGGATGGATGCAGGCCCTGCAGGGATGGGAATAGATGGATCCAGGCCCTGGAAGGATGGGGATGGAAGGGGGATGGATGGATGCAGACCCTGCAGGGATGGGGATGGAAGGGAATGGATGGATCCAGGCCCTGCAGGGATGGGAGTAGAGGGGGATGGATGGATCCGGGCCCTGCAGGAATGGGGATGGATGGATCCAGGCCCTGGAAGGGAATGGATGGATCCAGGCCCTGCAGGGATGGGAATAGAAGGGGATGGATGGATCCAGGCCCTGCAGGGACACCAGCACAGGACCCATCCCGACTGTGCTCAGTGCAGCCCCTGGAAAAGCAGCAGCAGGCAGAGCCAGACGTGCAGGAAGCTCCACCTGACCCTGAGGAAGGAGCTCATTGTGATCTCCGGGCCAGGCAGCCCCAGCAGGGCGTGGAGCATCCCGGGCTGGAGCCATTCCAGAACCTTCCGGCCACGTGCGGGGCCCGGCAGCCGGGAGCAGCGCGGCCCTTCCTGTGAGCCCGGAGCCCCAGCCCTGCTCCAGAGCTCGCCGTTCCAGCCTTCCACCCTGCCTGGGGAGGGCCCTGGCCCGCCGCCACCGCCGAGCGCCGGCCCGGAGCGCGCTGGGGCCGGCGGGGCCACGCCGTGACCTCGGTGCTGGCGGCGGCCCAGCCTTGGCAGGGAGAGCGTGAGAAAGCAGGGGGCGACACCCAAGTGTCATCACAGCTGCGAAAACTGCTGAGCAGAAAGAGCCTAATTACAAAAATATGCGCCCGGAGGCTTTTCCGTGATGAAAACAGAGCCGCGCTTCAGCCCGGCCTGGCAGGGCCTTGCAGAGCCGGGCCTGGCCGGCCAGGGGGGGTTTAACGAGCCCGGGGGGGCTCGGGTGGCCAAACTTGTCATCACCCAGTGTGGCATATCTGCCAGATGAAGGAGGAACATAACACACCCCATTAAAATTAACAAAGCCCTTTTTCTTCCTGCTTGGCTTTTCCTCCCTCCTCTCCCCCTCCTCCTGCTGCCCCTCACCCCCGGCTCCTTGGCTGTTTGCAGAGTGACTTCAGGAACTGATAAAGCTCTTTAAGGGCAGCCAAAATCCGCGCCGGCCTCACATGGCAACGCTGGGAGGAATGTCCCACCACCGCACAGCACGGGCGTGACATTAAAATGGAATCTGCTCGCTTGACGCAGGCAGGAAAAAAAATAAAATAAAATTAAAAAAACCACCCAGGCATGTGGCACCACGTCCCCAAGGGCTGCTGCTCTGTGCCCTTGACACGTGGCTTGCAGGCGGGCAGTGCCACCGGGGCCGCACTGCTTTAACCTCGCTGGCAGCAGGGGACAGCCAAAAATAAAAAAAGGGAATTTCTGCGGTGCTGGTGTCCCCCGGGGAAGGGATGGGAGGGTCTGTCCCCCCTGCCAAGACCTGGAACATCAGGCTGTGGGGACACTGCTAATTAATTAATTAATTAATTAGTCGCATGCCAGCTGGTGGGGAGGCGGAGGCTGCTGTGACCTCCCTGGCTGGGATGTGGATCCCAGGGAAGTGCCCTTTGCTCCTGGCTGCCACAGCTCCGGGCATGTGACATCCCAGCCTTCCCCCATGTGACATCCCACCCTTCCCCAGGCAGGCACTGGGTGTCCTGTCCCCCTCCTGAGCCCCCGAGGAGCAGGGACAGCAGATCCCTGCAACCCCAATGTCCCCGGATCCCTCCTGTCCCCATCCCCAAATCTCTGCTGTCCCAATGTCCCCGGATCTCTGCTGTTCCTGCCCCCATATCTTTGCTGTCCCTGTCCCCCCAAGATCTTTGCAATCCCAATGTCCCCAGATCGCTGCTGTCCCAATGTCCCCAGATCGCTGCTGTCCCTGTCCCCAGGTCTCTGCAATCCCAATGTCCCCAGGTCTCTGCAGTCCCCATGTCCCAGTGTTTCCCACTCCCCTCTGCTCAAACCCAGGGCTTTGTCCCCACACCCTGAGTTCTGTCCCCTTACCCTGGGGCTGTGTCCCCACACCCACGGCTGTCTCCCCACACCCTGAGCTGTGTCCCCACACCCCATTCAGCACTGGAGGTGTCTGGGCCTCCAGGAAATCTCTGCTGCTGCACTTGAGTGGCCTCCGGCAAGCGAGGCAAACAAAGGTTATGGTCCAGGTGTAAATAGGAGTACCTGCAGCCTTTATCTAATCCAAGTTATATTTTTATCTTTACTGCCACTGCTGTTTAAATGTTTGCACTGCTTTTTGAACTGGTAAAATGTAAGAGGGGCCATAAATCCGAGGCACATTTCCACTGCAGCGGTTTCGGTGTTGCGTTTGCTCCCCCAGTTAAGGCCAGCCTGGGTTCCTGGAGTGAACACGCAGCCCCAGAGCAGCCGGGGCCACCAGCAGGCTGCTGCTGAGGGGGACTGCCTCAGCAATGGTTATTTACCCACCCCAGGCACATTCAGCCCCACTGTCTCCAGTTAAATCCCATTACCCAGCAGCAGGAGCAGAGCTCTCTGCAGGCCCCCGGCTGCTCGCCAGGCTGAAGGTCTAAAATGAGATATTTTCATCCCAGAAATGCCCTGGAGGCTGCGAGGAGAAGCAAAAAAGCCTTGAGGGAAGGCTGGGGAGGCGTGTGGGGCTGCAGCAGCCACAGCAGGCATGGGAGGAGGATTCCAGCTGGGGAAGGAGCAATCCTGGAGCAGAGTGGGATCCCAGTGCCCCTCTGCTGGGACTCTCCATCTCAGTTATCAGCCCGAAAATCCTTTTTCTCTCTCAGAAGGACTCAGGGGATGGAGCTCAGGTGTTTGCCCACACAGCCAGACGTGGTTTGGGCTGAGATTCCCAGATTCCCGGTTCCCTCTGAGAGCCCTTGTGATAAACAGGGTTTCATTTCCCACAGCCCCAAGGTGGACGGATCCTCCCCGCACCCTGCTGCCCTCCTTCCCCTCGTTCTGAGCACGCAGGGAAGGGCTGGGCTGGCTTCCCATAAAACCCCAGGGCACGGCTGCTGTTTGTCCGTGTCAGGGTCAACGCCACGGGGACAAATTCCAGCCATAAAAAGAAAAAAAAAAAAAAAAGAAAAAAATAAAAAAAAATTTACAGAAATTTTTAAAATTAAAAAAAAAAATAAAACCCCATTTTAAAAAATTAAAAAAAAAAAAAAAAAACAAAAAACCGAAAAACAAGGCAAACCAACAAATTAAAAAAAAAAAAACAAAACCGAAAACCAGAGGGAGAGAAGACGAGAGAGAGTGAGAGCATCGGTGCCAGCCGTGCCAAAAGGAGCCAAGGTACAGGGCATGAGTCAGCCCGGAGCTCCCCAGAGGGAGGGAACAGCTCCAGCTCCACATTCCAACACCCAGAGCCCCGCAGACAGAGCGGGGGAAGCTCCATCTGCCCCTCCCGGAGCCGTACGGGGGGAGGATTGAGGATTTCCACATCCCCCGAGCCGGGGAGGGGCTCGGGGGCACCGGGTGACAGAGCCCAGATGGATGCCAGCTGTGCCCTCCTGGAACCCCAATCTGCCCCAGCTGTGCCCCCCTGGAGCCCCAATCTGCCCCAGCTGTGCCCCCTGGGAACCCCTGGGGGACACTCTGGAAAAGGGACAGACCCCACAGCAGTCCTCAGAAAAGTTGATTTATTTTTTTTAAGTCCCTCTGTGTCTGCCAAAGCAGGATGTGATGTAACACAGATCCCAAATCTGGGTTCCTGGTGTTTTGGTCTCCAGATTCCCAGGTCTGCTCCTGCAGAGCACACTCAGGTGGCGTTTCCAGCCTCCAGCAGCACAAAGAGGAGAATTTTAAAAAATACCTTATTTTAAGAATCCAACTCTCCTCGTGCTGTAACTGGGATTCTTATCAGGACTCTCTAAACATTCCCTGCCCACCCAGAGCTGTGGCACCAAGAAACCCCAAGTGTTTTCCTGCTCCAGCTCCTCCCCATTCCACCAACAGGAGCAGAGCAGGAGATAAAGGGAAATAAAAAAATATCTAGGGCAAAGCCAAGCTCCAACTCCCCCTCAGCTCAGCTTTTGTCACGCTGATTAAAGCTGCACCGAGCCGGGCTGGGGTGATTGATCCTCTGCAGAACGGCTCAGGCTGACCTAAATTGGCTGATCAATAATTGCACCAGGCTCTCAAGGCTGCACAGGCACCCAGAGCTCCCCAGGCCTGGACATTCCTGATTTCCACGAGGAAAGTAGGACCTGGGGATGGAGGGGAGAAAAGCATGACCCAAAGGGTGCCCACAGCTGGCAGGGCCAGGTCAGCTGGGGTTTATTTAAATCCCACGCTCTGGAACAGCCAGAGAGGCTCCAGCCTCCCCAAAATTCAGTGTCCTGTGTGCCCCTGGCCTGGATGCCTTGTCCTCAGCAGGTGACACCAGTTTGTGCTGGGATCCCCCACAAAACTCCTCCCTGAGTCACCGGTGCTCCAAGCAGAGCCTGCTCTGCCCCAAAGCCTTTCCCAGGTTTTAGGAAAGTCTTTTGATGGGGAATTAACGATGTGCCCCTTGTCTGGCTGCCTGGGCACCGTGCCACCCTGTCCCAGCCATCCCAGGGGTGAACCAGGAGCTTCCAGTGCTTTGGAAAGGGGTTCGGAGAGGAGCTGGGGCAGAGGTGGGAGCAGCAGGGACAGGGATGGGAGCAGCAGGGATGGGAGCAGCAGGGACAGGGATGGGAGCAGCAGGGACAGGGGTGGGAGCAGGGATGGGTGGGAGCAGCAGGGACAGGGATGGGAGCAGCAGGGATGGGAGCAGGGACAGGGATGGGAGCAGGGACAGGGGTGGGAGCAGGGATGGGTGGGAGCAGCAGGGACAGGGATGGGAGCAGCAGGGACAGGGGTGGGAGCAGGGATGGGTGGGAGCAGCAGGGATGGGGTGGGAGCAGGGACAGGGGTGGGAGCAGGGATGGGTGGGAGCAGCAGGGATGGGGTGGGAGCAGGGACAGGGATGGGAGCAGGGACAGGGGTGGGAGCAGGGACAGGGGTGGGAGCAGGGACAGTGGTGGGAGCAGGGACAGGGTCGGGAGCTGCAGCAGGGACAGGCCCAGGGCTGGGAGCACAGCAGGCACATCCTAATGACCATTTATTTCTCCGTGCGGGGGGAGCTGCTTCGTGCCTGGGAAAGGCGAGCCAGGCACGCAGCCTGCGCTGCCACCCACGCAGCCGCCACTGGAGCTGCTGGCGTGTGTCACAGGAGCTGCTCGTCATCCTGCTCCCCTCCTCCTGCTCCTCTCCCACCTCGCCCTGCTCATGCCCCTTCCCGAAGTGTCCGTGCTGCGCTCGCAGCGTGGGCCGAGCCGGGGCCGCCTCTCCCCGCTGCCCGCTCGCCCCCGGAGCGCGGCGCGTGTTTATTTCTGTGTTTGCACACATCCCCTCCCCTTCCTTCCTCCTCTCCCGGGCTATTTTTTTCTCCTGGCCCGCGTTCCTCTCGCCGTCAGCCTCCCCTCCTGCCTGGCGAGAACAAACATTGCCCAGCCGCTAATTCCTATCTGCTGCAGCCAAAACACCGGCAGCTGCACAAGACGGATGGGCTGGGGCTGCTCCCGCGGGCTCTGACAGGGAGCACGCCGATCCTGCCGGGGATGGAGCGCCCCCGACATGCCCTTTGGGAGCAGCAGCTCCTCGGGATAACCGGGATAACCTCCTGCCCTCGGCAGGCAGCGCTGGGTTCGTTCCCCAAGCGCCGAGGGGCTGCAGAACAGCTGGGTGTTCCCTTGTTGTGCAGACAGATTCCTGATCCCAGCTCCATCTGATCCCGGCTCCGTTTGATCCCTGCCAGATCTGATCCCTGCTCCTCTGATCCCAGCTCCATTTGATCCCTGCTAGATTTTAACCCTGCTAGATCTCATCCCAACCCCTCTGATCCCTGCTCCTCTGAACCCAGCTCCATTTGAACTCAGCTTCATCTAATCCCTGCTCCATCAGATCCCAGCTCTACCTGATCCCTGCTAGGTCTGCTAGATCTTATCCCAGCTCTTCTGATCCCAGCTCCATTTGAACCTAGCTCGATCTAATCCTAGCTCCTCTGATCCCAGCTCCATCTAATCCCAGTTTCCCTGATCCCAGCTCCTCTCTACTTGCCCCGTGCTGACAGATCCCTCATGGAGCTGAGGTTTGGGGTGGGATCTCTGAGATCAGTCAGAAATTGAGGGAAATCCTCCTGTTCTGGGTGTCCCTGAGTAGGGAGCTGGAGGCACCACAGAGCCACGGGGAGCCTGGGGTTTGACACCTCCTGGAGGATCCAGGGATGCAGGATGGGGATGGGGATGGTTCACTCAGCGATGCCATCACCAGCTCTGGGATTTTACACATCTCCCACAGCCCAGGCCAGCCCAGCTGCAAATGCTGAGAGCAGAACCGGGGCCCAAGTGCACAGATCTCAGGGGAAGGCTGGTTCTTCAGAGCGCTGGCTGCAAACTGTGCCAGAGGGAGGGAGATCCGGATCTCTGTGTGCCTCAAGGTGCTCCAGGAGCCGGGAACTGGAATTGCACTGGGCTGGCCCAGCACAAGGCCCCCAGTGATTGATGATCCGCCCCGATCTCCCCCAGAGCCAGGACACTGCCCAGGGTCCCTGTGACTGCAATCAGAGTGACAGCCAATTAACCAAACTGCCTTCAGCCCAGCCTGGGGCACGGCAGAGGCTCCTGAGGAAGTTAAACCCAAGGAATCCGGACTCAGGGAGCCTTGGCAAGCAGCGCTCTCCAGGCTTTGCTTCAGCGCTGTCCCGTGGGAAAAGGGAAGCCTTGGGGTTTAGTTTTTATCCTTTTCTATCCCTTCTTTTATTTTCCAGGCTAAGCCCTCGGAGCGGATGCGCTATCCCAGAAATCCGATTCATTTTCCAGTGACGAGTTTGCTTTTCAAACACAGCCACAAGACAGATCTCTTTTATTTTTATTTTTTCTCTCTCTCTCCCAAGGACAAATGGAACATCCCTTCCTTCACCTGTACCTGGTTGTTATTGTTGGCTGGCAAAGCCTGCCCTGCCAGCAGCTCCTGGGGTTTTCCAGAGGATCCCTGGAAGTGTCCAAGGCCAGGCTGGATGCTGGCATGGTGGAACGTGTCCCTGCCCATGGAAGGGGTTGGAAAAGCAGGGTCTTCAACCAAAACCCACACATTCCATGATTTCCCACTCCTGTAAGGTCTTCAACCATTTCAACCCAAACCATTCCATGATTTCCCACTCCTCCAAAGGCCTTCAACAATTGCAACCCAAACCATTCCACGATTTCCCACTCCTCTAAGGCCTTCAGCCATTCTAACCCAAACCATTCCAAGATTTCCCACTCCTCCAAAGGCCTTCAACAATTCAAACCCAAACCATTCCACGATTTCCCACTCCTCCAAAGGCCTTCAACAATTCAAACCCAAACCATTCCATGATTTCCCACTCCTCCTAAGGTCATTAACCATTCCAACCCAACCCATTCCAAGATTTCCCATTCCAAAGGCGTTCAACCATCCCAACCCAACCCATTCCAAGATTCCCCACTCCTCCAAGGACAGGGAGCAGTTCCTGTGTCCCTGGGGCTGCACTGGGGACAGCCCTCAGCGAGGGGGAGAGGAAGAGGAAGAGGCAGCCAGGGCTTGCTCAGGGTTTTATTGTTGTGAGCTGCTCCTGTCCCGGCCACATCCGAGCTCGGGTGCCAAATTTGTCGTTCCTGACATCAGCCGAGGCGCTGAAAATAAACACGGAGGGAAGAACTCACACGGCGGCTGCGGGGGAGCCAAAACAAACCCTCTGCTCACGTGGCACCATCCATCCATCCATCCATCCATCCATCCATCCATCCATCCATCCATCCATCCATCCATCCATCCATCCATCCATCCATCCATCCATCCCCTGCCTGCCTGCTGGGAAACAAACCCAGGCCAGGACCGGGATAAAGCACCCCTGAACCGGGATAAAGCACCTTGAACCGGGATAAGGCACCCAGAACTGGGATAAGGCATCCAGAACTGGGATAAAGCAACCCTGAACCAGGATAAAGCACCCAGAACTGGGATAAAGCACCCAGAACTGGGATAAAGCACCCTGACCCGGGATAAAGCACCCAGAATTGGGATAAAGCACCCTGACCCGGGATAAAGCACCTCGAACCGGGATAAAGCACCTCAAACTGGGATAAATCAGCCTGAACGGGGATAAATCACCCCAGTCAGGATAAGGCACCCTGAACTGGGATAATTCAGCCCAAACTGGGATAAAGCACCCCAAACAGGAATGAATCACCCCAAACTGGGATAAATCATCCCAAACAGGGATAAATCACCCCAAACTGGGATAAAGCACCCCGAACTGGGATAAATCACTCCAAACAGGGGTAAATCATCCCAAACTGTGATAAATCACCCCAGTCGGGATAAATCACCCTGAACAGGGATAAATCACCCTGAACAGGGATAAATCACCGCTCCCTCCCCGCAGCTCCTCGCAGTGTGTGCAGTAACCCCGGGGTGCCGTCAGCTTTAATTGCTCACAGCCGGCCCCGAGCTCCTCCAGGATTTGCAGAAGAGGGAGGAACCCGAACGGCCCGGCCCGGCACCGCCCGGCACGCACATCTCCCATCCTTATCCATCCCGCCCGCCTGGAGCCGCTCCCAGCATTTTCCTCCGCCGCTTTTTTTTTTTTTTTTTTTTGCCTGGTTTCATCCATTTTAATTACCCGGCGCTGATTGCTTTTTGCCCTTTGTTTAAAACGTCTCAGGCCGTTAATTGCGGCCCCGGCTCTCTCCCATCCGTCGCTGTCGGGGCTGGTTCTTATCAGGGTTTGTTTTGCAGGGCTCTCCGGGAGAGGGGAGCCTGGCACTGCTGCGATGGGGAGGAGGCACCAGAGCCCGCTCGGGGTCATGTTTGTTTGTTTGCTTTCCCGGTGCAGGTTTTTCACAGCTTCTCCAGGAAAGGGGCCACCCATTCTGCGGTCTGCGCTTTTTGCTAACAGGTCATTTGGGGCTTGAAGGTAAACAGGAGATTTTTGGCCGCCTCCCGTGGTAAATGAGAGGTTCCTGGGGCTTTTTCTGGGGGTGGCTGCAGCAGGGAAGAGACCTCGCCTGAACCTTGCAGGGTTCAGCCTGGGGTGGGTTCTGGGAGGTTCTAAAGCCCAGGGTGGTTTTTGGGATGCTCCAAAGCCCAGAGTGGTTTTTAGGATGCTCCAAAGCCCAGAGTGGTTTTTGGGATGTTCTGAAGCCCAGGGTGGTTTTTGGGATGTTCTGAAGCCCAGGGTGGGTTCTGGGATGCCCCAAAGCCCAGGTTCAGAAGGAAAGAACCCAAACTCCAGCAGAAACCCAAATTCCCCTTGGCATCAGCACCAAAAAGCAACCTGGAAGCTGAGGAAGGAAGTACAGACCCAGTGAGACAGGTGGACATACACAGAGCCAAACTGGGCACTCACAGAACCCAAACTGGGGCACTCACAGAACCCAAACTGGGCACATGGAACCCAAACTGGGCACACAAAACCAAACTGGGCACACACAGAACCCAAACTGGGCACATGGAACCCAAACTGGGCACACAAAACCAAACTGGGCACACACAGAACCCAAACTGGGCACACTCAGAACCCAAACTGGGCACACACAGAACCCAAACTGGGCACTCACAGAACCCAAACTGGGGCGCACTCAGAACCCAAACTGGGCACATGGAACCCAAACTGGGGCACTCACAGAACCCAAACTGTCCCGTTTCTGAGGAGCCTGTGGAACTCTGTCCCTTGTGCCGTGCCACCCTCAGCCTTTCCACCCTGGCTGTGCTCCAGCTCCTGCCCTTCCTCTGCTCCCTCTCCCTCCTCATCCTCTGTGCCCCGGCCCTGGCACAGCCCAGGCGCTGCTTGCCGTAAATCCCTGCCTGTCCCTGTCCCTCCCTGTCCCTTTCCCTCCCTGTCCATCCCTGCCTGTCCCTCCCTGTCCCTTTCCCTCCCTGCCTGTCCCTTTCCCTCCCTGCCTGTCCCTTTCCATCCCTGCCTGTCCCTGTCCCTGTCCCTGTCCCTGTCCCTGTCCCTGTCCCTGTCCCTGTCCCTGTCCCTGTCCCTCCCTGCCTGTCCCTTTCCCTCCCCGCGCTGCTGGCGCTGTCCCCTCGCAGGCAGGCGTGTCCCTGTCACCTCCCGGGGGCCATGGCAGTGTCATTGTCACTTGTTTGCTCCAGCGGGGTTTTCTCTCCCTCCCTTGCCTGGGGATGCGTGGGGAGAGCATGGGCCCCGCCTCGCCTTTAACGATGCGCTGACAGCCAAGATCGAGTGGGCACAAATCTCAGTCCTGGATTCTCTCCAGGCTTTTTTCTTTTTTCTATTTTTTTTTTTTTTTTTTAATCCAAGGGAGCCCAAAGCCTTTCGGCATTTGGGAAAGCAGCGACAGGAAACGAGGCAGGGGGAGTTTTAGGAGCTGTTGAGATGGCTGCGGTGTTTGACATTCCCAGAACGCCCGGCCCATCCATCCCCTTCCAGCTCCCCTCCTGCCCCACAAACACATCCCAGGCACAGCCAGGCACGATCCCATCCGGGGATCGCGGAAAAACGGGAATCACCGGCAGCTGGGGCCCCTCCTGGACCTGCTCTGCCACCGGCTCGGCTTCAGCCTGAGCAGCCCCTGTCCTTCAGGACAGGATCCCTGAATTCCCCTGGAGAGGATCCTGAAATTCCCCTGGAAAGCATCCTTGAATTCCCCTGGTGGCACGGACCCCATCCTTGGGATGCTCACAGCTGGATTTCCTGGCAGCAACCTGGGGGGAAATCTGGGAGGGAGCTGTGGGTTTTTTTCCGGCAGGAAGGCTCTGGAATCCTACCCGGATTTTTCCCCCAGGAAGGCTCTGAACCCTCCCCGGTTCATCCCCAGGTGGGCTCTAAACTCTCGCCGTTGTGGCTGCGCTCAGCTGGATGGGGCTCTGTCTCATCCCTGGATGGGGCTCTGTCCCATCCCTGGCTGCTGCTCTGTCACATCCCTGGCTGCTGCTCTGTCCCATCCCTGGCTGCTGCCCTGTCTCATCCCCGGCTGCTGCCCTGTCTCATCCCTGGCTGCTGCCCTGTCTCATCCCTGGGTGCTGCTCTGTCTCATCCCTGGGTGCTGCCCTGTCTCATCCCCGGCTGCTGCTCTGTCCCATCCCTGGGTGCTGCCCTGTCTCATCCCCGGCTGCTGCCCTGTCCCATCCCTGGGTGCTGCCCTGTCTCATCCCTGGGTGCTGCCCTGTCACATCCCTGGGTGCTGCTCTGTCTCATCCCTGGGTGCTGCTCTGTCTCATCCCTGGGTGCTGCCCTGTCCCATCCCTGGGTGCTGCCCTGTCCCATCCCTGGCTGCTGCTCTGTCCCATCCCTGGGTGCTGCCCTGTCTCATCCCTGGGTGCTGCCCTGTCACATCCCTGGCTGCTGCCCTGTCTCATCCCTGGCTGCTGCCCTGTCTCATCCCTGGCTGCTGCCCTGTCTCATCCCTGGGTGCTGCCCTGTCTCATCCGTGTTTTTCCCCCTCCCTGGCCCAGCTGCCGGGGCTGCTCTCCAGACCCCCCCGCAGCTCGGGGCTGTCTCCCTGCCCCGTGCTCAGCCCATCCCACGCCTCCGGGAGAGCTCTGGAGCTCTGGAGCCCATCCAAGGCCTCGGGGGTGCAGGCCCGGCCCCGTGCCCTGGGGAGCCCCTCCGGGCTCAGGGTCAGGCCCCACCAGCGGCGCTGTGTGCAGGAAGCCGCGGCGTTAATTAGCGGAGCTGTGCGGCTGCCAGGAGCCACAGCCAGCCCCTGGAGCTGGAACAAACCTCGGCATGCAGAGCTGACCGCTGGCAGCCTGGCACGGGCCCAGCAGAAACCCCCCTACCTGCTGAAGGAAATCTGGCCAGCAGAGAAGCCAAAAAAGCCCCAAACCTCCTCCCTTTTCCCATCGAGGATTGCCAGAATTCCTCCCCCCAAAGGCAGCTGGAGAGCAGCCGAGCCCTGCACACAAAGGGAAGGAAGGGAAGGATGGATGGAGGCAGCAGCACGCACAGGGCACGGACACACACACACACACGGGCTGGGGGATGCAGAGGGGGGAACGCTCGGAGGGTGCCTGGGTGGTGAGGAAAATTTCATGCTGGCCTCTTTTAAAGGTGTGTTATTTGTTCAAGGCTGTCCAAACATTTGCGGAGCGCCGGCAGCCCCGGAATGCGAGCGGAGCTGCGGCCGAGGCGTGGGAAAGCGCTGCTCTCCTCACCCTCCGCAGCGCGCTCCCCTCGGGCAGCGACTCAATAAAGCCGGCCAGAGATTTATGGAGCCGATAGTGACAGCTCCGGGCAGCGCACGCACCGGCAGGGCCCCCGCAGGGGCGCACGGACTCCCGAGGCCGTGGGGAGGGAGCGGAGAGCGCAGGGCTGCGGTGGGACGGGGGGCAGGATGGCATGGGGGCTGCACATCGGGCACCCCAAATGGGTCAGGAGGGAGCAGGGATCCTGGTGCCTCGCCAGAGAGGGCTGGGGGCTGCACCTTCATTATTTCAAATTGTTCAAGAGGGAGCAGAGAAGCCAGAGCCTGCCTGGTGTGGGATATGGGACAGAACAAGGTGTGGGGTGGCCTGGGGCTGCGTTTTAGCTATCCCAAATAGCAAAGGGGGGGTCAGAGATCCCAGCGCCTTGCCGGGGTGGAACATGGGGTGGGCTGGAGGCTGCACCTTCATGATTTCAAATGGATCAGGAGGGATCAGAGGTCCTGGTGCCTCGCCAGGACAGGCCTGGGGGCTGCACTTTGGTTCCCAGCAAGGTCAGAGCCTGATTTCAGCCCCTGTCACTGTGCCAGGTGAGCTCCTGGCAGCCGTGCAGCTCTCCCTGCTGTGGGAATGGCTGCTGGCCTTGCCCTGGGGTCACAACGACCTGGCTGTGCCCTGGGATGGGGTGGGCACCTGTCCTGGGGTGGCAGTGACCTGGTGGGACAGGTTGGGCACCTGTCCTGGGGTCGCAGTGTACTGGCTGTGCCAGGGGATGGGCTGGGCACCTGTCCTGGGGTCACAGTGTACTGGCTATATATATATATCTATAAATATATACTGTAAATATATTATAAATAGATCAGAACATTACAAACATAGATATTTATATGTTATTAGTATATAGATATTTATAATAACTATATAATATTTTATAGTTTTGTATTTATAACACCTATATCTAGTTACAATAAATATAAATTTTCTAAGTATAATATCCATAATATTTATTTATTTTAATATTCAATTATATTAATTTAAATATTAATTTATTTTAACACTTAACTAAATTAATGTAAATATTAATTTATATAATATTTAACTTAATAGAATATTTATAATTCTATAATGCTAATATTGTATATTAATATTATAATATTACTATTATCGATTATTTTTATATTATTTTAATATTTCTTTTACCTGTATGCACCATTCCCCCTAGCAGCAGCAGCCTCCCGGTGGTTTAAGTGCAGGGAATTGTCCCCGAGGACACGTAGGCAGGGCTGGCAGCCAGGGGACAGGGCCAGCCCTGCGTGCCACAGCTGAGCGGGTGGCCCTGGCCCCGCTGGGGACAAAGCTGTCCTTGTGCCTCTGGGTGGGAACGGGCTGTGCCGGGCCAGGGACACGCAGGGGACGCTGTGACAGGAGCCGCGGAGCCTCTGGGAGCGCCGGGGTTTGTCCACGGGGAAATGTGCTGGAAAACTCGGCCGAGAGCTCTGATTGCCCCCAAAAATGTCACAGCTTCCCTGCTCGCCACACCTGGCACAATTCCAGCCCTGCCTCCCCAGCAGATCCAGGCTGGGCAGAGTTAAAGAATAAAGCAGGGATTTATTGAAAGCTTCTCCTCAATGGATCCACCTTGGGCAGCACAGGAGCTCAGCCAGGGCTGCACCCAAGATCAACCAAAATGGTCCCAAAATGAACCCAGGATGAACCAAAATGGTCCCAAAATGCACGACCCCTCACAGGGTCTCTCACTTTGATCAGTTCTGCTCCATTTGCATCTTGGAGTGAATGGTCCAATTCCAGCTTTAGCCCATGCAGTCCCACCCTTGTTTTTCTCTCTCCAGCCCACGCTGTTTGTGCTCCTGGGCTGAGATTTGGATCATTTGTCCTTGGTGCCCAGCTGGAGCAGGAATTGTTTTGTGTCCCTGCTCTGTGCACAGAGCTCAGCATGCCATGATGTGAACCCAGACTCACACACTCAAGCAGAACATGAAAAGTTTTAAAGTCAGAACCTGAGGCATCAATCCAGAGCCTGAAAAATACAAACTCAGAATTGAAGGGCAGCAGGGCCATTTCCGTGCCAGGGAGTTCAGGCCGGAGAAGGGGAGGCCCTGCCCGCTCCTGTGTCGCGCTGCCTTTGGCTCCCAGGAGCTGTTCACGCTTTCCATGCGGGATAACACCGCTGGAGAGCAATCTGGCTTGGAAAAAAGAAAAGAAAAGAATAATAAAAATAAAAAAGGAAAGAAAAGGAAAGAGACGGAAAGAGCAAACCCCAAACTGCAGCTGCAAAAACACAGCGAGTTCCAGGGTGGCCAAGATCAACAGCAAGGACAGGCTGCTGCCCTCGGAGGGGGACAGGGATGGGGTTTGCTGTCCCGATCCCAACTCGGGATGAGAACAGGGCCGTGCCTGGCCCTCCCGGCCTTTCACGGCTCATTTGTGGCTCCGGGAAGCACTTTCTGGTGCTGCAGAGATTTCATTGTTTTGGGCTGTCAGATTTCCTTAAGTCCCCGAGCGGTGTCATCCTGACGAGGGAGGAATCACCGGTCCTTGCCCTGCCCTGTCTCTGTCAATTGTCTCCAGGAGTTCCCAGTCTCGCCCACCTTTCCAGTCCAGCTCTTTTTTCACTCTCGATTGCCTTATTGGCATGACACGGCCGGCGAGCATTGCCAAAGTTCATTTATCACGGGCCCTCCCCTAGCCGCCTTTTCTCGGCACAATTGCTCCCCAAAGACTCGGGGCGGGCGCTGCGGCCGCATTAAACCGCTGGGGATGAATGTGCTCATTAAAGAGCCGTGAATAACGCCCCAGCCCGCTCCGGGGGCTGGCACAGCCCGCAGCCTCTGCCCAGCCCCGGGGAGCAGCTCGGAGTGCACCCCAAGCTTCACTGGCAGTGCAGGCACCCAGCAAACCCCGCAGGGTGAAGCTCAGAGGATACCCTGACAATTCCACCTCTCTTCTTCCCCTTCTGCCTGCTAGAAAATCCCATTTCCCCGTTAATTCTGGGGCTGGGCACAGCAGGATTGTGCAGGCACAGGACTGGGGGAGTGGGCTGGGGCTCAGGCAGCAGCAGCACCCGCACCTCCCATCTCTACAAAATCCCAAACCCTGAGCGGGGATGCAGGGCTTGGCACTGCCTGGATGCAGGGTTGCAGGGATGCAGGGATGCAGGGGTTGGCACTGCAGGGATGGCAGGGATGCAGGATTCGGTCACATCCCTGCCCCAAAGGCTTCAAAAAGAAATAAAATCGCTGCCAGGTGAGGAGCTGGGGCTCTTCAGGGGCACAGCCAGAGCCAGCCTGGCTTCCCCCGTGCCCTGAGCCTGTCACAGATTGGTGCCACCGTCAGTGCCACCATCAGTGCCACCATCGGTGCCACCGTCTGTGCCACCATCAGCGCCACCATCGCTGTCACCATCGGTGCCACCGGCTCCTGCCGCTCTGCGGGGCCGGTGACTCAGGGCGCAGTGACTCATCCCGAGCCCGGCTCTGAGCTGATGGAATCGCGTCCCCAGCGCCGCTTTCTGCAAGAGGGACCCGTCCCCAGCTCTGCGCACCCTCACCCTGCCCTGCCCCGCTGTGAACCCGGGCAATTCCCGTCCTTGTTTTCCTCGGGAAGCGGCTCCCGGCCCCTCCCCGGGCGGAAAATCAACACCGAGTCTGTCGCCCGTGAGTTACGGGCGCGTCGAGGGGCTGCGAGTGTGAAGCGTTAATGGTGTGACAGCGCCGTTAATCACCGCAGCCGCGGGCCGGGCTGTGTCGCGGCTGTCACCGGCCCCGGGTGGCCCTGCGGGAGGGTGTCCCCGGCCGCCTCTGCCCGCCGGGCTCTTGCCCAACCGCGGCTGTTGCAATCCCGGCTCGGAGCTTGGCGCTCGTGTGGATTCGCACGGATGAGGGGGCGGAGAGGGAGGGGAAGCTCGCTCGGTGGCCGGTTTTGAACGCCCCGGGATGTTTGCAAAGCCATCAGCGAGCGGTGCCCGCCCGGGACCCCCGGGGCTCGCACGGGGATGGGGATGGGGATGGATGGAGGTCAGGGATTTTCTGCCCATAAAGTGCAAAACAAGGATCGTGGAGTTGTTCCCCTCCGCAGGGTAAATATCCGGGCCATGTGCAGCACAGGGAGTTCCCGTCCAGAACGTGAACCCCGTGGAATTACAGGGCACGGGGAGTTCCCATCCCTCAATTAAATCACAGCCCCTCGACACCAGCGAGCTGCCCGGGGCGGGTTCCCCTTCCCCGGGAAACATTTTCCAGGCGGCCCCTGCGTGCCCTGGCGGCTGGGAGGGCCCTGGAGCCGGGCTCGGCGTTGCTCCGGCCCGATTTCATCCCGGGCTCGTGTCTGTGCCGGGCCGGCGCTGCCGCCCGGGGCCGCTTCTGGTTGGCGTTAAGCGCAGCGGCGCTGATGGGACCCGTGTGACTGTGGGGAGCGGCCGGGAACGCGTCTGCCGGGAGCCTGCCTGCTGCTGGGGCATCCCTGCCTCTGCCGGGGAGCCCTGGGCACTGCCAGCCCCGGGAATGCCAGCCCGGGCGGTGCCAGCCCCGGGAATGCCAGCCCCGGGAATGCCAGTCCCGGCAGTGCCAGCCCCGGCAGTGCCAGCCCCGGGAATGCCAGCCCCGGCAGTGCCAGCCCCGGGAATGCCAGCCCCGGGAATGCCAGCCCGGGCGGTGCCAGCCCCGGGAATGCCAGCCCCGGGAATGCCAGTCCCGGCAGTGCCAGCCCCGGCAGTGCCAGCCCGGGCGGTGCCAGCGGGGATTCTCCGGATGCTCCTTCCCTGTTCCCGGGGGCTGCCCAGGGTGGGATTAGCAGCCCGCAGGGTGGGATCAGCGGCCCCGCAGGGTGGGATTAGCGGCTCCCCGCGGAGCTGCTTTGGGTTTTGGAGCCCGGAGCACATCGCCGTTTCTGGGGGATGCAGCAGCGCTGGGCAGAGGGGAGGAGCAGGGCAGGAGGTTTGGGGAGCAGGGCAGGAAGGGAGGGGAGGGCAGGAGGAGGTTTGGGGAGCAGGGTGGGGAGCGGGGCAGGCAGCGCTGCCCGGCTCCCGAAGAGCTCTCCTGCCCTCTCCTCGCACCCACAGAGGCTCTGTGTGCCCTGCTGGGGCAGCCCGGGCCGGAGCAGGGCTGGCGGCCGCAGGGGCGCTCAGGGAGGGACGCAGAGCCCAGCCGGGGCTGGCACAGCGCGGCTCCGTGCCCAGAGCTCTCCGTGCCCACCGCAGAGCCCAGCCGGGGCTGGCACAGCGCGGCTCCGTGCCCAGAGTCTGTCCGTGCCCACCGCGGAGCCCAGCCGGGGCTGGCACAGCGCGGCTCCGTGCCCAGAGCTCTCCGTGCCCACGGCAGAGCCCAGCCGGGGCTGGCACAGCGCGGCTCCGTGCCCAGAGCTCTCCGTGCCCGCCGCGGAGCCCAGCCCGGGGCAGGAGCCGCGCTCAGGCAGCCCTGGCATCCCGCAGGGGAGCGGAGCAGCCCGCCGCAGCCTCCCCCAGCCGCGTTTGGGACGGATCCGTGCAGAGCCCGCTGCTCTCCCGCGGGTCTGCTCGCCCGGCACGCACAGCCGCGCTTCAGGCCCTGCTCCTCGGCACCGCAGGAGGAATCAATCCTCGTTTGGCTGCCCGGCCCGTCCAGCTGGATGGCAGCATCTGCCACAGCAGGGCCGGCAGCCGTCCCTGCCAGCGGGAAATGTCATTAGCGCTGCCACCGCGGAGGCTGCAGGGAGCGCGGGTTTGAGATTTAATATTTAATGTTTAATGTTTCGTTCCAGGCCCTGGCGTGGCGGCGGCTCCTCAGCGCTGCCTTCTCACCCCGCCTTCGGGCTCCAGCAGGGAAAAACGGAGCAATCCTAAATCCCTGCTCCCCCGGGGTTCAGCACCTTTTATTCACTTATTTATTAGTTCATTCATTTATTTATTTATATTAATATATAATATATAATATACTATATATAATATACTATATATAATATAATATATAATATATAATATATAATATATAATATATAATATATAATATATAATATATAATATATAATATATTATACATTATATATTATATATTATATATTATATATTATATATTATAAATAGTATAACACTATAATAATAAAAAAATATATACTATATACTATATAATATATATTATAACAATATAATAATAACAACAATTGTTTGTTTGTTTATTTATTTATTTATTTATTTATTTATTTATTTATTTATTTATTTATTTATTTATTTATTTATTTATCTATTTATCCTCTCTGCCGGCTCCACGCGGGCGCAGCGTGCCAATGCAGGTGTTTCCTGCACAGGGCACCATCCCAGCTCCGCCCCGCTCGATGGGCTTTAGCGATCAGAAAGGTCTTTTCCTTATCAATGCTGTGATTTCCCAATCCCTGCCCTTCAGTTCATCCAGCTCCCTGCCCTGCCGAGCTCTGCAGGGCACCAAGCACCGACTGCTGCCCACCCCCAGCTCAAGCAGCGCTTTGGGGGAAGGCAGGAAAGCGTCTGGGATGGAACAAGGCTTAAAGGTGCAAAACTTATTATTCAACATAAACAGAGCACGGCGATTGGGGATAAAAGCGTCATACAGTGAACCCAAGACACCCACTAAGCCGCCAATTCCCCTGACACAGAAACACAAAAAAAGGGGAATTGTCGGTGGCACCGCAGGCATTGTCCCGAGGGTCTCCCCTCCTGTCTGGCACCCCTGGCTGCCCGGGCAGTGTTGATCCCGTCCCGGCCGGGTGTGAGGCGCTAATTGCTGCTGACACCCTCCGGGCTGGCACCTCCGGCTGCCCTGGGCACTCCCCGGGGCACGGTGTGACATCTTGCCCTGTCACCTCGGCGTGGGGGACAGCCACAGAGCCACACCTGGGCTGCTCTGCCCTCCCAGAGCCACACCTGTGCTTTGCTCTGCCCTCCCACAGCCCCACCTGGGCTGCTCTGCCCTCCCACAGCCACACCTGGGCTGCTCTGCCCTCACAGCCACACCTGTGCTGCTCTGCCCTCACAGCCCCACCTGGGCTGCTCTGCCCTCCCAGAGCCACACCTGTGCTTTGCTCTGCCCTCCCACAGCCCCACCTGGGCTTTGCTCTGCCCTCCCACAGCCACACCTGTGCTTTGCTCTGCCCTCACAGCCACACCTGTGCTTTGCTCTGCCCTCCCACAGCCACACCTGGGCTGCTCTGCCCTCACAGCCACACCTGTGCTTTGCTCTGCCCTCCCACAGCCACACCTGGGCTTTGCTCTGCCCTCCCACAGCCACACCTGGGCTGCTCTGCCCTCACAGCCACACCTGTGCTTTGCTCTGCCCTCCCACAGCCACACCTGGGCTTTGCTCTGCCATCCCTGGGGCTGACCTGTCACAGACATCTTTTATGGAAAATCCTTTCCTTAGGATTTTTCCTCCTGAGAAGCTGAGAGGCCTCAGGAACAAAATGCAAACAATGGTTATCTGCTGCTGTGGAATGCAACAGGTGCATCTGGGATTGGGCTCATGTGGTTTTTTTTTAATTAATGGCCAATCACAGTCAGCTGGCTCGGACACAGAGCCGAGTACAAGCCTTTGTTATCATTCTTTCTGATTCTATTCTATTCTATTCTTAGCCAGCCTTCTGATGAAACCTTTTCTTCTATTCTTTTAGTATAGTTTAAATGTAATATATATAATAAAATAATAAATCAGCCTTCAGAAACATGGAGTCAGATCCTCGTCTCTCCCCTCATCCTCAGACCCCTGTGACACCGTCACACTGCCCCATCCCTGGAACTGCTCCAGGCCAGGCCGGGTGGCTTTGGACCAGCCTGGGATAAAGGCCGGCACCCCCTGCCCATGGCCCCCTCATTACCGCTCCATTTGTGACCAAAATTCCCTTTCCAGAGGAGCCAGAGCCTCGGTTGGTGTATTGAGGAACCACCCCGGTGTGAGGGCGGCTTTGGGCCCTGTCCCTGCCCCGGTGCCGCCGGGATCAGCCCCTGCAGCGTCCCCGGGGCAGGGACAGCACGCAGTGGCAGCAGCCCCCGGTGTCCCCAGGCCGTCCCCTCCCTCCTGCCACCCATTTCTGCGGGACGAAAGGCGTCCTGGGGACAGGAGGAGCGTCATAAACAAATAAATAAAATCTCAGCGCAGGGAGGGAGGGAGGGGAGGAAGGGAAGGGGCTCCCGGGGAAGCAGCAGCCTCGTAAAAGGATGACGCAGGCGGTGAGAGCTGTGGAAGGAAGCCAGGGGATCTGGAAAACAGGTTCTGGGGGAAAACACCCCCCTGGCAGCTCCTTGTGAGAGGCAGGGCTGGGGCTCTGCATCGCTGCTCCCCAAGAACCCTGGAGCACCCCCAAAAACCCTGGAGCTCCCCCAAAAACCCTGGAGCATCCCCAAAAACCCTGGAGCACCCCCAAAACCGTGGAGCTCCCCAAAAACCCTGGAGCTTCCCCAAAAACCGTGGAGCACTCTCAAAAACCCTGGAACTCCCCCAAAAACCCTGGAGCTCCCCCAAAAACCCGGGAGCACCCCCAAAATCCCGCTGAGCATGCACAGCTCTGCACAGCTGGAATATCCCATATTGCCATGGAATATTCCCGGCAGGAAGCTCGGCCTGGCTGTGGTGGGTCTGGCTGAGGAGGAGGAGGAGGAGGAGGAGGAGGAGGAGGGCTGGGGCTGGCTCTGCAGCAGGTGCTGCTCAGCTTTGCCACCCCCTGTTTATTTCTCTGTGCAAGCTGGAGACGTGTGAGTGCCTCAGGCTGCACAAAACCCGGGCTTGGGGACGGCCTGGGTGTGCAGGGAGCAGAAATCTGCGGGCACAAATCTGGGGGCACAAATCTGGGGGCACAAATCTGGGAGCAGAGCTGGGTCTGGCTCGTGACCGAGCATCCCGAGGCTGCCAGACCAGCCAAGGAATTTGCTCAGAACATCCAGATTTTGCTTGGAAGCAGCAGCAGCAGCAGCAGCAGCAGCAGCAGCACCTTCCCAGCCTGCTGCGAGCACAGGGATTGTTTTTTATAGCAACATCTCCAGGGCCTCAGCCTCGCCATCCCCATTTTTAGACACGGAGAAGGGAGCAAAGGGAGGTGCTGCTGCTCTCGTGTCCCCTGAGGAACATCCAGGGAGCCCCGGGCAGGGCTGGGACCGTCCTGGAGCAGCTCTGAGCTCCCGCAGCCCCACAGAGAGCAGAGGAAGGCTGGAAACAGGGTCTGCCCGGTGCCTGCAGCCAGCTCCTCGCCGCCTGACTGCCTGGGGATTAGCAAAGGTCAGCCCGCAGAGCCCCAGCCCTCCCAGCCTCTTCCTCTGTTGCAGGTTGGGAGATTTGTGTTGGTTCAGCCTGATCTGTGAGCACATGGAAAAAATCCCAACCCAGCCTGGGGGAGCAGAATTGAAAATCCCACCCAGATTGGGGGGGGGGAGCAGAATTGACATCCCCCCAGCCTGGGGGAGCAGAATTGAAATCCCACCCAGATTGGGGGAGCAGAATTGAAATTCCACCCAGATTGAAATCCCCCCAGCCTGGGGGAGCAGAATTGAAATCCTACCCAGACTGGGGAGCAGAATTGAAATCCTACCCAGATTGGGGGAGCAGAATTAAAAATCCCACCCAGATTGAAATCCCCCCAGCCTGGGGGAGCAGAATTCTGGCAGCAGCTGTCACGGGGCTGGCAGAGGGACAGCAGCTCCCACCCTTGCCCCTGGCTGGGAATTGGGGGGATCCTGGTGGGCACAGAGCTCCTTCCCAGCCCAGGCTGTGCCCTGCTGGCCCTGGCAGAGCCGGGTGCTGCTTCCCCCCCTGCTCCTGCCTTTCCAGGCCTTTCATCCCTGCCTGCCTGCCTTCACTTCGCCCTGACAACTTTTCCTGTGCCGTGCAGGATGTGGGAGGGCTGGGAGCTGCAGACAATGAGCAGCCCTGGCTCTGCTGAGCTCTGAGATTGCTGCTGCTGCTCCAGCTCTGCCTCCCCCTGCCTGCCTGTGCTGGCTGTTCCTGAGCCTGAGCGCTCACAGCTGGCAGCTCCTGCTCCCAAACCCCCCCATTTCATGGCTCCGGGTCCGGTTTGGAGAAGGGCTCGCTGCATTTATCCCCGGGACATTGCAGCGTGCAGCTCCCTGGTGTGGGAGAGGAGGAGCTGCTTCTCCTGCCCCTGTCCCTTTGCAGCAGCTGTGCAGGTGGGGCAGGCTCAGGGCAGGGCTCCTGATCCCTCCTTGGGGCTGCCCATCCAGCTGTGCAGCCCATCCAGCTGTGCAGCTCCCCATCATCCCTAGGGCAGTCCCATGGGCTGGGTGCCGCTGGCAGCTGCAGCCATGGTGCTGATCCAGCTGTGCAGCCCACCCAGATGTGCATCCCTGCTCAGCGGGAGCACAGGGAATCACGGAATCCTGCATCCCTGCTCGGGTGGATCCTTCCAGAGCAGCAGCAGATCCCCACCTCCCAATCAGGCTCAATTAAGGAGCGCTCATGGGGCTGGGCTCGGTCAGCGCCCCACAATATCCTGTTGGGGCAGTTCCAGAGGGGAAGGGGCCTTGCTGAGCTGCTCCTCGGCTCAAAATCCCCAGAGAGGGCCGGGAGCTGTCCCTGCTCTCCTCCTGCCTGCCCTGGCTGCATTATCCGTGTCCAGAAGGAGAAGGAGCAGAGGGAAGATTTCGCTTTTCCCTTTTCCCTCTGCTCATGGCGGAGCCCTGGCAGGGCGGGGGCCGGGGGGGTTTGGATAACCTGCCTCATTAGTGTCCGTGTGACATCATTATCTCACATTAGCCACACTCCGGCTGGGGTAATTGGGGAGCCTCTGGAGTGGCCCTGTGACCTTTCATTAGTGCAGCGGGGCCTTTTCCCCGCGCTGCTCCGCGCTGAGCCCGCCGCAGCTGCTCCTCGTTAGGCGGCCGGAGCGGGGCAGCCCCGGCGCCTCCCCGGCAGCTCCCGAGCCCCTCTCTGTGTGCCCCGCGGGAGAATGAACGAAAACGGGGCAGGAGCAGCCCCAGCCCCGCCGCAGCCGCTCCTGGTGCAGGCACTGCCTGGCCAATTAGCCCGCGCTGATTAGCCCGGCCAGGAGGAGGGAGGAGAAGTGGGGATGTGGAACCGAGTTTGGCTTGGAAAAGGAGGAATTTAGGAATTCAGGAATTGGAATTTAGGAATTTTTAGAATTCAGGATTTTGTTCCTGGCGCAGCTCTGCCCATCCCTGGCAGTGTCCAAGGCCAGGCTGGAGGGGCTTGCAGCAGCCTGGCACAGTGGAAGGTGCCCATGGGGTGGCACTGGGCTTTTTTCCCTCCCAAACAATTGCAGGGGTTTTTTTTGTATTCAAGAACCTGGAACAAAGTACAGGAAGCTCTGCTCAGATGGAGCTGTTCACTCCCAGGCGGATTTTGGGATCGGGGATGTCCTTGGGAGCTGGCAGCTGGCACAGCTGGAGCTGCTCTGACATTTGGGCTCCTCAGGGCCGAGCCTGGTGCTGCTCCTGGCACGGCTCCCTGCTGCACAGCTGGCACAGCGTCACCCGCTGCTGGCACAGAGTCCCTCACTGCTGGCACCGTGTCACTGTCACCCGCTGCTGGCACGTCCACGGGGGCTCGGACAACCCTCCCCAGGCATTTGGGAAATTCCCACTCTGGATGGAGCCTGGGAACTGAGTGGGACATTCATGAATGTCCTCTGGGAGAAGTGGATCGTAAAGAATTCTTAGAGTTGTAAAGGATTCTTAAAGATGGGAAGTTTGTAGAGACCCGCGTTAGAGCTGCGAAAGGTAGCAGGGCCACGCGGGGTAAAAATACAGGTGGTTAGAGGTAATAGTGTTGTGTAGCAAAACTAACGGGCTAAAAGACATTTATAAAGTATTGAAATTTAGTAAGTATTGAAATTTAGTATTGAAATTATTTTTCCCTGAAAAATTTAGGGAGGAATTTTGGGTGGGGAGCTCCTGGCTTCTAACCAGAACAGCGTCTGAGAGTTTTACGTCTCTTCTGTCTCTCTCTCCATCGGGACTAATAACACAATAAAACCTTCCAAAATGCCTCTCAGTTACCCGGTCTCTACAAAAGCATTTCCCTGCCAGGACAGGGGTTCCCAGCAGTGCCAGCACAGCCTCTGCCCTTCCAGCCCTGTGGAATTGGGATTTTCATCCCCCAGCATGGATGGATGCTCAGGAGACCCCCAACCCTCCCCTCCCCTCCCCTGGCTGCTCCAGCACGGCCCCCCCGTTCTGCACAGCCCAGACCCCGATTGTGGGGTTCCCACAGGCTCTGCACAGAACCTGAACCTCTGAAAGGAGGTGCAAAACGCCGGGAAAGCGCGGACTTGGCGGCTGTAAGTGACATCTAGTGGAAACGGCAGGAAGGGGAGTGCGCAGGTAAAAACCCGATCCTGCCGGGTTCGGGGTGCGGGGGAAAGGATTCCTGCCAGCCGGAACTTCAGCCCAGAGGCCTCTTTTAAAATAAATAAATAAATAAATAAATAAATAAATAGAATAGAATAGAATAGAATAGAATAGAATAGAATAGAATAGAATAGAATGGAATAGAGCACTAATGGAATCATAGTATGGATTGATAATATAATAGGATGAAGAGAATGAAGAGAATGAAGTGAATAAAGAGAATAAAGAGGATAAAGTGGACAGCACGGAAAGGGAGGTGGCTGGGCCGTGGCAGAGGTCACCTGGCCCTGCAGCTGCGGTCCCCAAGGCAGGAGCAGCGCCCAGGCCGCTCCGGGACAGGGGACAGTGTCTGTGCGGGCACAGCTGGGCACTCCAGGGCTGTCCCCAGGGTCAGTGCCTCCCGCTCCTGCATCCTGAGCCCTTCCCGCTGCCTTGGGGCATCTCCCTGCTCTGTTTTCCCTCTCCTCGGGGGTGCTGGGCGCTGCCACCCTGTCCCTGGCACTGCCGCCCTGCCCCTGGCACCGCCACCGTGTCCCCGCGTCCCTGTCCCTGCCCGGGGCTGCTCCTGGGAGGGCAGAGCCCAAGGTTCCTGCTCAGCAATGTGAAACCCGGCCAGCCTTGGATGAGCAACCCGAAACTGCGGCCAGGAGGGAGCTCTGGGAAGAGCCTGGCAGCGTTTCAGGCCAGCCCGGGCTGCGTTTCAAGCGAGCCGAGCGTGACCTTTGCATGAGCCGGCTGGGGGAGCATGGGCTGGAATTTTAACGGAGAACGGGGAGTGAGTTTCAGGCAAAAAAAACCCCAAAAAACAAACCAAAATTAAAAAAAATGTTAAAGGGTTTGGGGAAAAACAATGCGGCTCTGGGGTGGTTTGGGGGTGATAATTGCTGCTCACCTGCCCCCAAACCAGCAAAACCAGCCCGGCGGTTGCGGCTTGGCTGGCTCTGGGTTTCACTGAGGGTTAACCCTTTCCTGAGCACGCAGCTGCTCCTCCCGGGCCCTCCCTGGGCTGGATCCCAACTGCGGTGATCGGGGTCATCCCAGGGAGGGCTCCTGGCCCTGCGCAGGGTCGGGGCTGTACGTGAGCAGCTCAGCGTGCCCCAATCCCCCACAGCAGCTCTGCATTCCCAAATCCCATGAGCTATCCTTGGACAGGTGGGACCCCGCAGGAATTCATGGAAAGGAAGGAATGGATCAGATCAGGGACAACTTTTTCCATTTTATTTTATTTTATATTTTATTTTATATTTTATTCTATATTTTATTATATATTTTATTTTATTTTATTTTATTTTATTTTATTTTATTTTATTTTATTTTATTTTATTTTATTTTATTTTATTTTAATCTTTGTTCCCACTGTTTTTCCTGCAGTCTCTCCCTCCCTGCCCTGCTGCACAGCGTGCGATGGGTGTGCATCGGGGCAGGGAGGATCCTCCTAATCAAAGCCACGTTTCTCTGCATTGTCTGGGCTGGCTCACGGGGAGCTCAGCCAAGCCCCTGCACTCGTGATGTTCCAGTGCTGGATTGAAAAGCTGCACTGAGGTAGAGTCTTCCCAAATGGAGTTTCTTGGGTAGGAGGGGAATTATTCCATATTGAGAATATTGCAGTTATTCCATATTGAGAATATTGCAGTTATTCCATATTGAAAATATTGCATTTGTTCCATATTGAGAATATTGCATTTGTTCTATATTGAGAATATTGCATTTATTCCATATTGAGAATATTCCAGTTATTTCATATTGGGAATATTTCAGTTATTCCATACTGAGAATATTCCAGTTATTCCATATTTGGAATATTGCAATGATTCCATATTGAGAATATCCCAATTATTCCATATGGGGAATATTCTAATTATTCCATGTTGAGACTATTCCGGAATCATCCCAGCATCACCCCAGCCCCATCCCAGCACAATCCCAGCCCCATCCCAGCCCCACAGGGAAGCGTGTCCCGGGCAGGGATCGCTGCTCCTGTCCCCGCCGGGCCGGGCTGGGCTGGCTCCGTCCCGGCCGTGCAGTGCGGGACAGCCGCCACCGCGGGGAGCTTCGGTCCCACGGGATGGCAGGGCAGGGACACTGCTGGCACCTCCCTGTAGGGATGAGCAGGGCAGGACGGGGACACTGCTGTCACCTGGGGACAGAGGGACAGAGCCATCCCGGGGATGGCATGGCAGGAACACTGCTGTCACCTGTCCTTGGGGATGAGCAGGGCAGGACAGGGGACACTGCTGTCACCTGGGGACAGAGGGACAGAGCCATCCCGGGGATGGCAGGGCACGACAGGGGACGCTGCTGTCCCCTGCCCATGGGGACAGAGCCCGGAGCTGTGCCCACAGGAAGGTGGGCAGGGGGGCATGGGCAGCACCTGGCCCTGGGGAGGACCCCCGAGGGGTGCAGGGTCCCTCTCAGCTCCCACAGCACCCCCAGCCCTGGCCAGGGTGTCCCACTGCGGGGTCCTGGTGGCCAAGGGGGTGCCTGGAGCCTTGGGGCAGGGCTGGGGGTCCGGGCTGGCTCTGGGGTCTCTCCCTCACCCCCTGTCCTGCAGGCAGCTCCTTCAGGGCGGCTATTTCTGGCCCTGGGAGGAGGAGGAAGGTGGGAGGAAGGCTGGTGGGAGCTGAGGGCTATTTGTGGCTCTGCTTCGTGACCTGCCAGGCCGTTCTTGGGCGCCGTGCCAGCGCCCCGTGCCAGGCTGCCCCCGAGCTGTGCCCGCAGCACGTGGCACAGGTGGCCCTGGGTGCTGCCACACGCCCCGCGGGGTTTGTCACAAGATCCTGGGGCTGGCCGTGACCTCCTGATGTCACCCTGCCCTGGGAGTGCCCTAAATAGGTGAACCCTGCCCCCAAGGTGGCTTTGTGTCACCCTGCAGAGCGTGACTAAGGTGAGGAAGCGGGAAAGAGGACGGTCAGTGCCACCCAGGTGTGCCAAAGGCTGGCAGCTCGGTGGCCTGTCCCCTTTCCCATGCAGTGACCCCGGGAGGGAGCAGGGGGCACCAGGAGCGTCCCCAGACGTGGCTGTGGCACTGTCACACGTTGGCTTCCACCTGTCGCAGTAGTCAGCCTTTCTTTAGGAATTTTTATCCCGAGAGGCCTCAGGAACAAAATGCAAACAATGGTTACCTGTGGGATGCAACAGGTGCATCTGGGATTGGGCTCATGTGCTTGTTTCTAATTAATGGCCAATCACAGTCAGCTGGCTCGGACTCTCTCTCTGAGCCACAAGCCTTTGTAATCATTCTTTCTTTTTCTATTCTTAGCCAGACTTCTGAGGAAATCCTTTCTTCTATTCTTTTAGTATAGTTTTAATGTAATATATATAATGAAATAATAAATCAGCCTTCTGAAACACGGAGTCAGATCCTCGTCTCTCCCCTCACCCTGAGAGCCCTGTGAACGCTGTCACAGCCAGCCTGGCCCGTCCCCAGCAGTTCTATATATGGCCCGGTGGCACTGGGCTCTCGGGTGACACCGGGGAGGGACACAGGGTTTATTTTTGGTCCCTGAATGGATCTGGGCTGGAGCCGGGCTCTGTGCCCCGGCCAGGGCAGGGCACCATGTGCTGCTGGGAGGGCTCTGCTGTGGCTCCTGCACGGCCCCGTCCCTGCCGGGGGCTGGGGGACAGGTAAGGACGGGCCTTGTACCGTCCCCGCGTGTCCTGCTGTCCCTGTGCGTGTCCTGCTGTCCTGCTGTGCTGTCCTGCTGTCCGGCTGTGCCACATCTCCCTGCCCAGGGTCCCTACGAGGGCAGGGCTGCTGCGGGGGCTGTGGGGAATGCCCTGGGTGCTCTGGGCTTTGGGAACATCAGTGCTGGGTTCAAGGTGGATTGGAGGCAAAATGGGTGGGAAGCTATGGGGAGCATCCCAAAGCCCCAGTGCAGCTGTGGGGAGAATCCCAAACCTTCTGTGCAGCTGTAAGGCACACAGTTGGCCTTTGGGGGCACACAGCTGGCTTTTGGGGGCACACAGCTGGCTTTTGGGGGCACATAGCCGGCTTTAAGGGGCACACAGTTGGCCTTTGGGGGCACACAGCGGTGCCACCCCGCCGTGCCTGACGCGGGGCGCTCCCCCGCCGCAGGCATGGATAACTTCGAGTACAGCATCCAGCTGACGGACCGCGAGTGGGCCGAGTTCCTGCGGGCCGCGGAGGAGTGCAGCCTGGCGCCGGCCTCGCTGGCCACGGCCGAGGAGCAGAGCCTCAGTGACATTGAGCAAGGGGACAGCGGCGGCAGGGGCAGCGCGGCCGGGCCGGGCAGCGAGCCCGCGGCGCCTGGCGGTGCCAACCCCGCGACACGTGGTGCCCGCGCCGGTGCCAGCGCCGGTGCCAGCCGCCCGGAGCGCGGGCAGTGCTGCGTGCCGGGCAGCGAGCGCGGAGCGGAGCCGGGCGGGTTCCCGTGTGACAGCGACGGCCACCAGCCCGGCCGCGCAGCTGCCATGCCCAGCGCGCAGAGGAGGCAGCAGCCCCCGCGGGCAGCCGGGGGCACCGCGCAGGGCACGGCGGGGGCAGCGCCCGGAGCCACGGAGCAGGGCGGGGATGCGGGAGGGACGCGAGCCCCGCTGGCACAGCCAGCAGCCCCGGCAGCCCCCGGAGCCCCCTCGGAGCAGCAGCAGCAGCAGGACGCGGCGGGCACGGAGCCCAGGGTGGCAGCGCAGCAGCAGCAGCAGCAGCAGCAGCGGGACGCGGCGGGCACGGAGCCCAGGGTGGCAGAGCAGCAGCAGCAGCAGGACGCGGCGGGCACGGAGCCCGGCTCTCCGGGCGGCTCCCCCAGCGTGGTGAGGCCCAAGGTGCCGGCGCAGGCCAGGAAGGGCCGCAAGCAGCGCGGGGCCGAGGGGGAGCGGGAGCCCCCGAGCGCGGCGCCCCCCGGCAAGGCCCCGCCGGGCTCCCCGGCGTCCCCTCGCAAGGGCAGGGCCAAGGACAAGGCGGCCCGGGCGGCGCTGGGGAGGCTGGGCAGCGAGGAGGCCGCGGAGAGCCGGCGGGCCGAGGGCGGCGACGGCGGCCCCAAGGCCCCGGGCAGGACCAAGGGCACCCGGCCCCCCAGGGCAGCGCAGGCCGCGGGCTCGGGCGGACGTGACACTGTCCCCGCGGGCCCTGCGGACGGAGCCGCGGCTCTGCCAGGGGAGGAGAGCCAGGAGATGCCAGGGAAGCCTCTCCAGCCGCGGAATGTGGCAGCGTTGGGAGGGAATGCTGCTGAGGGGGCTGGGGGGCAGCCTGCTGATGAGACACCTGCGGTTCCTGCTGCTGCTGAGACACCTGCGGTTCCTGCTGCTGGGTTACCTGGGGCTCCTGCTGATGAGACACCTGGGGTTCCTGCTGCTCCTGAGACACCTGCGGTTCCTGCTGCTGCTGAGACACCTGCGGTTCCTGCTGCTGAGTTACCTGGAGTTCCTGCTGCTGCTGAGATACCTGGGGTTCCTGCTGCTGCTGAGATCCCTGGAATCCCTGCTGCTCCTGAGACCCCTGGAATTCCTGCTGCTGAACTTCCCAGGAAGCCCTCAGAGATCCCTGCGGTTCCTGCAGCTGGGATCCCCTGGGAGCCTGCAGCTGCGATTCCCAGGAGTCCTGCCATTGAGATCCCCACGATCCCTGCCATTGACATCCCCAGGAGCCCTGCCATTGACGTCCCCCGGAGCCCTGCCATTGACATCCCCCGGAGCCCTGCCATTGACATCCCCACGATCCCTGCCATTGACATCCCCCGGAGCCCTGCCATTGACATCCCCACGATCCCTGCCATTGACATCCCCAGGAGCCCTGCCATTGACATCCCCCGGATCCCCGCAGCCGAGCTGCCCAGGATCCCTGCCATCGAGATCCCGTGTGATCCCGCAGCCGGGCTGCCCTGGGAAGCTGCAGCTGAGCTCCCCAGGGCCGTCAGCCCCCTGTGCTTTGCCGAGGGGGCCTCTGGCAAGCCCAACTCCCTGGATGTGACCTGGCCCGAGATGTACGAGTACCTGTTCTGTGACTCCCAGGAGGAGGAGGAGCTGGGCAGCTCCCTGGAGGGGCGCAAATCGCCCTTGCAGAGGGAAATCTCCTGGCCTGAGCTCTACGAGTACTTCTTCACCGAGCCAGAAGGAAGCGGGAAGAAAGGCAGAGCTAAAGACAGGAAAAGAAAGAAGTTCAGAGGCCTGGAGCGCCCTGGGCTGCACCAGGAGGCGCCCAGCCCCGCTCCAGACAAGGACACCGTGGTTATCTCGGTCCCTGATGTGCATGAACGCTTCTTCCCAGAGCCAGCCCCCAACAGGATGGGCTGGAGAGGGATTTTCTCCCTGGCCCCGGCCTCAGAGGTGAAGAAAGCTGTGAGGGCTTTGGGCTCCCTGCTGCAGAGGCAGGCCCAGCTGGGAGGAGGCCGAGCCCCAGGCTCCCAGGCCCTGGTGCCCAGAAGATCCGGAGAGGAGCTCGCCCTGGTCCCGCTGGGAGGAGCCCAGGGGTGGCCAGAAGATGAGGACAGGGCCCTGGCACTGAGAGGTAAATCCCGTTGTTCCCTGGGGGGACCTGTCCCAGGCTGTGTCACCCTGGCTCTGCCTTGGGATGCTCTTCCCTCTGTCCCCTCGGGCTCTCCCTTGGGATGTTCCTCTCTCTGTCCCCCGTGCCAAGCCAGTGCTCCTGGCCAGGTCCCCACCACTGACAGGGAATGTGGGACTGTAAAACCCACCCTGAGCAGGCAAACACCCTCTGGAGACCTCAGAGGTCACCTGAGCATTGCCTTCTCCTGGGGGCAGGTGAGAGAAATGGGAATGAAGGGGAGGTTTGATCCCCCAGGGCAGGCAGGGGTTTGTCTTTGAGCTTAAATGACGCTCAGAGTTAATCCTAAACCCAAACACTGAGGGAGCCATCCTGAAGGGACCCTCAACATGGAGCTTCCAGTCTGAGAAAAACCCCTCTGAGGTGGTCACAGCTAATTAACAAGGCAGCTTTAATTAAAGCCTGATCAAATTAATAAGAACCTGATCTGAAGCTGTTGCAGGCTGGCTCAGGGGATGCAGAGCACTCAGGGATGCCTCCATCCCTGCAGGAGTGGGGTGGGCCATGGACACTGAGCACTCTCAGATGCTGTCCTGGAGCTGGGTGGGTGTGCCTGGGGACACTGGGGACAGGAGGGGACCTTGCCTGCTTCCCCAGGAATTGCTGTGTCCCCAGTCTGCCCCCCAGACCCGACTGCAGCCCCCACAGAGAGCTGGGCAGAGCTGCAGGGAGGCGCTGAGGCAGCCTGGGGGGGCTTCAGCAAACGTTTCCTTGGGGGTTTTAACAGAGGGTGGGATTGAGGGGTTAAAAATCCCATTTCCTTGGGGTTTTTAGCAAAGCGTAGGACTGAGGGTGACAAATGTGCCACTGCCCCTTGGGAACGCACGGAGCCCTCTGAGTGCCCCCTGGTGCCCAAAGACCTGCGGGGCTGATTCCCCAGGGGGCTGCTGTGGCACAGGGGGTGGCACAGAGCCCCCAGCGCCTCGTGCTCCTCTCGTGGCAGGAGCAGCAGAGGAGCCCCGGGTGCTGAGCCACAAGGACATGTGCCTGGTGTTCTGTGCCTTCGCCTCCTGGGCTGTGAAGACATCTGACCTGCAGGCTCCGGATGCCTGGAAGACCAGTACGTACAGTGCCAGCCTGGAGAGGGGTGGGAGGGCTCCGGGGGACGTTGGCAGCGAGGAAAATCGGGATATTTATACCTGCAGCTGCCTCTGGGGAAGCGCAGCCTTTTCCTGGTGTTCCAAAGCCGTTCCCGTGCCTTTCCCCTCCCCTCTGATCCCGTTCCTGCTCGTGTCTTTTGTGCTTTCCCGAAAAGCAGCTGCTGGCTCCACAGCCTTGCTTCTGCTCCATCCAGGATCCCTGACAGGGCCCAGTTTGGCAGGACTTCCCTAAGACCTCCTGAGGCTCCCTCATCCCAGCAGGAACAAAATTCCCAACACAACGGGTCTCACAGCGAGGCCAAGCCTGCCTGGGGTTCTTTGTCATAACCAAAGTTGAGGTTAAACCTCCATCCAGCACCAAAATTCCCGTGTTTTTCTGAGGTGCTCAGAAGGTTTAATCTTCCCCCCAAAGAGGAAGAGGAAGTTTAATCTTCTCCCCATCATCCTCCTGCACTGAGCCCTGCAATTCCCTGGGGATCTGTGGGATCCTCTCCTCTCCAAGCCCAGCTCTTGGAAGCTGGTGAGGAAAGAGGGAGCTGAGGAAGCAGAAATTCACAGAAACCCACAGGAGGAATGGGAGTGGCTGGGTGAGCAGGGCTCAGGGAAAGCAGCATTCCTGATCCCTGCCCCGCAGAGCCCCTTCCATGGCAAGAAATGCCAGGATTGAGGGTCCCTGCTGCTCCTGCGGGCGAGGAATGTTCCGTGCTAAGGTCAGCAGGCAGCTGACACCGGGCTGGGAATAGCTCCTGAGCTCAGGCTGCTCCCTGCCCTCATCCCAGCAGCTCCTGGCCTGCTCCCCGTCCTGCCGAGGGTTTGGGATGGAGGAAATGCCCCTAGGAAAGGTGTGGAAAGGGGGATAAGCTCCTCGTGGAGGATTTGGGCATTTGGGCTTCCAACAAGCTGAGTTTGTGTTCCTCTAGCTCATAAATCAAAATCCAGTCTGAGTTTGATGTGTGGGGTCCAAAAACACGGCTTGGATTCCTGGTTTTGCTTGGGAATCAAGGGAACTTAATGTCCCTTATAAAGCAAATGAAAAACTTGGGTGCAGGGGCAGAGCAGAGCTTGGTTTGGGTTTCACCCCCATTAGATATTTCTTGTGTCCCTACATATTTTGATTCTCAGTTTTGGATATTTTCTGCTTTTGGCTGGGGCCAGAAAATCCCCAGAAAATCCCCAGAGTGGGATTCTTCTTGGCGTCCGGGCAGGAGAGGGGACAGGAGGGAGCAAATTCCATGTGCTGGGAACGCAAACCCCGGGCAGGAGGGGGGACAGGGGAAGGGACAGGAGCAAATTCCGTGTGCTGGGAACGCAAACCCCGGGCAGGAGGGGGGACAGGGGAAGGGACAGGAGCGACCCCCGCGCGTCCCCCCGAGCCCTTCGGGACCGAGGTGACACTGGCAATGTCCTGGGCTGTGTTCCAGTGTTCCTGGCGAGCTTTGGCACCCTCTCGGCCATCCGCTACTTCCGAAGGACGGTCAGGGAAGGGCACCCCCGGACTTAACCCCGGAGCCGCCGCCCGGGGCCGGGGCCCTGTTCTGGACAGTGGCAGAAGCCTGGAGCCGGCCCCGAGAGCTGCCCCGGCCCCATCCCCGAGCGGACAGGAGGGCACAGGGAGCGGGAGCCTCCCGGGCACGGGAACTGACGGTGGGACAGGACAGGACAGTGCCCCGATGGTCCCTCCTCCCCGCTGGAGTCACCTGGAGGTGGCACAGGGACACACGGAGGTGGCACACGGATGCTCAGAGGTGGCACAGGGATGTTCGAAGGGGTACAGGGATGCTCGGAGGGGCACAGGGACACACGGAGGTGGCACAGGGATGCTCAGAGGTGGCACAGGGATGCTCAGAGTGGCACAAGGATGCTCAGAGGTGGCACAGGGACACAGGGAGGTGGCACAGGGATGCTCAGAGGTGGCACAGGGATGCTCAGAGTGGCACAAGGATGCTCAGAGGTGGCACAGGGATGCTCGGAGGGGCACAGGGATGCTCGGAGGGGCACAGGGATGCTCGGAGGTGGCACAGGGATGCTCAGAGGTGGCACGGGGATGCTCAGAGGAAGCAGGGAGGTGTTTCACCCCTACAAAAAGAGCCGGGATGTCTCTGGAGGAGCTCTGGGAAGAGCTTGGCAGAGCCCGGGCTGGGCAGCGGCTCCCAGAGGGATGCAGGGCTCGCTGCCAAGCGCTCCCATGATCGCTCCAGGAGGATCAAACCCCTCTTGGGTTTCACTCCCAAGAAGCCCCAGCTCGGGGATGAGGTTTCTGCCGCCGCGGCTCCGTCCCTGGGGACAGCTGGGACAGGGACACGGCCCCATCCCGCAGCAGGGACAGGCAGGGTCACTGAGGGAAGGGCAGCAGGGACAGGGCTGAGCTCGGGGAGGGTCAGGAGAGGGGACAGCAGGGAGGAGGAGGAGGAGGTGGGCAGGTTTGGCTGTGCCAGACAGCAGGGAAAGGCTCTGGGTATTTGATTTATTTCCTTTTGTGCCCCCCCTCCTAGAGAGACAAAGGGAGACGTGGGGTAAGGGGAGCGCAGAATGGCAAGTGGGAAATGCAATGGTTCAGTTCCCCCTGTCCCCACGGCTCCCTCAGCACCCCGGGGCATTGCTCAGGAGGAGCAGCCTGGTGACAGCACCAGGGAGGGGTTGGGATTGGGATCGGGATTGGGATTGGGATTGGGATCCACGGTGCTGGTGGGGTGACAGCAGAGAGGGGAGGCTCCTTCCTTGTGCTGAGAGGCCGCGAGGGCTGCAGGGGTGGGCTGGAGGCCGTGGGTTGGCACAGGGAGACCTGGGGCTGGGATTGATTTAGGGCTGGACAGGCTCTGCGTGGCCTGCAGCAGCTGCACGCCCACCGAGAGGGTTCCTGTGCAGGGGGAGAGCAGATGGAACGTGCTGGAAGCTCCTAATAAAGTTCTGTCTCATTTACTGCTCCTGTGTCCATCCCTGCGTGTGTGGGGAGCGTTGAGGGAGCGCGGGGTTTGCAGGAGGATAAATCAGTGTCTCTGTGTCTGTGTGTGTGGGGCCAGAGCTGCAGGGGCCGAGGGTTTGGGGCACAGGGCAGGCAGGGCCATGGGGCAGTGTTTCAAGAAAAATCCTTTCCTTAGGATCTTTTCTCCTGAGAAGCTGAGAGGCCTCAGGAACAAAATGCAAACAGTGGTTATCTGGCTTATCTGCTGCTTGGGATGCAGCAGGTGCATCTGTGATTGGTCTCGTGTGGTTGTTTCTAATTAATGGCCAGTCACAGCCCAGCAGGTGACTGAAAGGTCCTGCAGGTCCCGGGGGATCCGGGAGCCTCTGCCACAGCAGCCTCAAATTTTCATGCTTGGTTTATTCTCTGACCTTTCCAGCTCACAGCGACGCCAGGCATGACTGGGATTTCTATCCAAAACATGGAGATTAAAGCTCACAAATTCAATATAGCCAAGGATTTCTCCCAGACCAAAGCTGCAGGAGGGATGGATGGATGGATGCATGGATGGATGGATGGATGGATGGATGGATGGATGGATGGATGGATGGATGGATGGATGGATGCATGGATGGATGGATGGATGGATGGATGAGGGGGCAGCCAGGAGCCCCCACCTCAGCTGGCACAGTCACAGCGACCTTGGTGCATGCTGCAGCCCCGGTGCCATCCCTGCCTGCACGTAGCCCCTCAGCTGACACCCTGGCAGTGCCAGGCGCCTGAAAAAGTCAGGCAGGTGCTGCCCCGTATTTCATCCGCCCCGTATTTCATCCTGCCCTGGATTTCATCCCCCCGACACCAGCGATGCCTCTGCCCCTTCTCCTGGGAATGCCCTGCCTGCAGCACCTCCTTCACTCTGGATTTGCCTTTACTCGGAATTTTCTTCACTCTGATTTTTCCTTCCCTCTGATTTTTCTTTAACTCTGTTTTTCCTTCACTCTGAATCTTCCTTCCCTCAGATTTTTTTCATTCAGATTTTTTTTTCACTCGGATTTTTTTTTTCACTCAGATTTTTTTCCACTCAGATTTTTTTAATTCAGATTTTTTTTCACCCAGATTTTTTTTTTACTCGGATTTTTCTTCTCTTGGATTTTTTTTTTTCACTCAGATTTTTCCTTCATTCTGACTTTCCTTCACCCTGAATTTTCATTCCCTCGGATTTTTTTCATTCAGATTTTTTCCCCCCTAGATTTTTTTTCACTCGGATTTTTTTCCACTCCGATTTTTTCCTTCCCTCTGACTTCCCCTTCACCTCTCGCTGCTGAAACCAGAGCAGAGCTTCCCAATGGGAATTCCTGTGGGATTTTCACCGCCCTCCAGAGGGGTTTTGGGGGTTTGGAGCAGAGGCACAAGGGGCAGAAGCTCCCATTGCTCCAACCCTTGCACATTTTGGTGGATTCTCCCAATTGTCCAGTCTCAGAAATCCACAGGGAACTTTAATATCAGCACGAGGGGATCTCCCCCTTTGATCATTGCAGGTTTTGCTGTTGCAAGTTAGTTAAAATGTGATGGTGACCCTCAAAGTGTTCGCTCCCAGTACATTTGGGATGTCCCCTAGCACATTTTGTTCAGAATAAATGCATCTTTTGGGGTTTATCAGATACAAATCCTCCCCAAAACAGAGCAAACAGAGAGAAAACAACAGCTCCAAGAGCTGAACCCACCCACTCCTGAAGGTGTTTCACAGAACTGAGCACCAACCACAGCTGGAAAATTCAACATCTCTTCAACCACCAACATTTACATTTAAATACAAGAACCCACTCAGCCTTTACATGTAAACTTTGTTGGGAACCTCCTGAAAAACCCCCAAAACAACCTGGCTGTGCCAGGGCATCCCTAATGTGAGGGAATCCAAATAACCCAGGCACTTTTTGGGTTCTCCCTCTGGAAACCGAGTCCCCTTCACCCGAGGCAGCCTGGCCCTGTTTGCTCTGGGATTTTCAGGGGGCACAGCTGGTTTGTTTGAGCATCCTCCCGGGCACAGCTGGATTTTTTTTTTTGAACAGCCTTCTGGGCACAGCTGGATTTTTTGGGCACCCTCCTGGGCACAGGTGGTTTTTGTGAGCACGCTGCTGGGCACAGCTGGCACAGCTGGTTTCTTTGAGCAGCCTGCTGGGCACAGCTGGATTTTCTGAGCATCCTCCTGGGCACAGCTGGTTTCCCTGGGCACAGCTGGTTTTTGTGAGCACGCTGCTGGGCACAGCTGGTTTTCCTGGGCACAGCTGGTATTTTTGGAGCACCCTCCTGGGCACAGCTGCTCGTGCAGCCCCACAGAGCCCGGCGCTGCTCTGCTGAGCCCCACGCTGGGGTTTGGGGCAGGGATGAGCCCTGCACTGGCAGGAGCGGGGCACAGCTCGGGGCTGTTCCTGCCCCAGGAGCAGCCTCACACCTGGCACACGGTTTGGGGCAGGGATGAGCCCTGCACTGGCAGGAGCGGGGCACAGCTCGGGGCTCTCCTGCCCCTGGAGCAGCCTCACACCTGGAACACGGTTTGGGGCAGGGATGAGCCCTGCACTGGCAGGAGCGGGGCACAGCTCGGGGCTCTCCTGCCCCTGGAGCAGCCTCACACCTGGAACACGTGCGGGCCGCCCGGCTGCGCCTCCTCCGCCTCCCACAGGTTGTCGTAGCTGCGGTCGCTCTGGAAGCTCTGCAGCTCCGCGTAGTCGTGGAAGGACGAGGAGTCCCGGCAGGAACAGGCGGCGTCTGCCAGGTCATAGGGGCCGTCTGCGGGGAGACGGGATTGTGGAGTCACAATTGTGTGTCTATATATAATTATTTGTTGTATATTACATATAAATATATATATTTATAATAGTAGGAATCATATATTTATTTATATATATAAATATAAATATATATTTATATATATTATATATTTATATATATATAAATAAATATATATATATTTATAGTAGTAGAAATAATATATTTATATATATAAAAATAAATAAATATATGATTCCTACTATTATAAATATATATGTTTATATGTAAGATACAACATATATATATATATATATATATATATACATTCAAAAATATATAATATAATTATAATTATTGCGGTAGGATGTGGAGTCTTGGCAGGGGCAGCTGCCATCTGCCAGGACATAGGTGCCATCTGCAGGGGAACAGGATTCTATATTTATAATTGTGTGTTTATATATAATTACATATACATATACATTTTCATATATAAATATAAATATAAATATAAATATAAATATAAATAAATATATAAATAAATAATATATAAATATATGACTTCTACTATTATAAATGTATATATGCAATATATAACCTATAACATATAATTATATATATATATATATACAAACAAACATTCAAATAAAAATATAATTACAGTTATTGTGGTGGGATGCAGAGTCCTGGCAGAGGCAGATGCCATCTGGGAAATGGGGAGGAATATTTATATTTATAATTATTTTATATATATTAAAATAATATTTCTATCTTTTAGATAGATAATATTTATATATGTCATGTATATAAAGATATAATTATATATAAAGGTATAATATAGAAATTATATAATTTATATATAATAAAATTATATTATTAAATAAATTTATAATAATACTTGATATCTTAGTTTCGTTATTTAATTAAAAAATTTTCTCTCTGGCCTCATGTCAAAGGTGTTGTTCTCTGTTAAAAGTCAGAGTCTGTTAACAGAGACATTCCAAAATCCTCATTAACCAAAGTGCCAGTGCTGGGGGTGCCAGGGGAGGCAGGGCAGGATGGGGAGCTCACCTGGGGGATGCAGCTCAGGGCCCGGCTGTTCCTGTGGCAGGGAGCACATCTGGGGACAGAGGGACAGCCTGGTGAGGGTGGCTGTGCCAGTCTGGTGACGGTGGCACAGCTGTGCCAGCCTGGGACCCTGCCCGGTGGGACATCGGCCTCATCCCTGCTGAGCAGAGGGCCCAGAGCCCTGCAGGGACCCCCCCAGGCAAGATGGGACCCCGGCTTTGTCCCCTGCACCCCCCAAGTGTCCCCATCACCCCCAGGGCAGTTCCCTGCTCACCTCCCCCAGGTGGGAGCCCTGGGCAGGTGCCCGCAGCTGCAGCCGCCGTGAGGTGCCCGGGGTGCTGTAGGTGGGCACCGTGCAGGGCCCTGGCAGGGGCTGGCAGTGCCACTGCTCCAGGGACAGCTGCTGGGCACCGGGCACTGCCCCCTGGGCTGCTCCGGGCTGCCCCTGGCACTGCAGGAGCTGCAACAAAACCAGAAACAGGCGTTGGATCCTGGCTGTGCAGAGCTGGGAAATGCCCACCTGGGGCTGCCTCCAATGCCCACCTGGTGCTGCCCACCTGGTGCTGCCCAGCCCAGATCCAGCCCCAGACTGGATCCTGGCTGTGGAGAACTGGGAATTGCCCACCTGGTGCTGCCCACCTGGTGCTGCCCAGCCCAGATGCAGCCCTGCTGGCAGCACGCTCAGGCCAAGCAAGGCTTGCTGGTGCTGCCCAGGTGGGACACAGAGGCTCATCCCTCTCCATCCCCATCCCACCCCCATGGCCGGGGGCAGGCAGGAGGGTGGAAGCAGCTCAGGGGGTGCAGGAGGGCAGGGGGAGCCAGGAAGGACCTGCAGGGAAGGGAAGGGGGTGCCCCCAGGGTGGGGTGACTCAGGAAGCCTTTCCCTATCAGATGCTCAGGAACAGCAACGTGGCCTTTGCAGGCACTCCCTTATCTCAGCTGGGGTTTCTGGGGTGGCCACAGAGCTCTGGCTCTGACTCATCCCCAGTTTCGGGAGCCTGGCTCACATCCCTGTCCCTGCCTGGTGTCTGTTCGGCCCCAAGGCAGGATGGAAACGGGACAGGGCACCCACAGCTCATCCCCAAGGGGCTGGAGTGGGGAATGACCCTGCAAATAAAGTCCCAAGTGCTGCTCATCCCTGTGGGAGGACAGGGCTGGCTCCTGGCTGGGCCAGGGAGGGGAATTCCTACAGGAACAGTCACCCAGGGGTTGGGAAAGTGGCAGCACACTGAAAACTGATGGAGACATGCTGGGAAACCCTGGGAAGAGGAGGCTGCGTCCCATGAGGCAATCCCCTCCCACTCATGGGCTGCCTCAGGAGCGGGTGCCCACACGCCAGGGCTCAGGGAGGCATTGCTCCATCTGCATTGCAACCTCCCTCCCACGGCCCCTTTTCCCTTTTCCCACGGCAGGGATTGCACACCTGCTCTGCAGCACCTGCCAGGCCCCGTCCCTGCCAGCAGCACCAGCAGGGAAAGGTGAACCTTGCTCTTCCCAGGCAGGAGGATCCATGCCAATCCCACACCCAGCCCCATCCCACACCCAGTCCCATCCTACACCCATCCTGATCCTGCATCCATCTCCATCCCACACCCAGCCCCATTCTCACCTCCATCCCCATCCTGCATCCAGCCCCCATCCCACATCCATCCCGATCCCACATCGAGCCCCTTCCCACCTCCATTTCCATCCCACATCCATCCCATCCCACCCCCATCCTGATCCCACCCGCTCCGTCCCTCACCGTGCCCGTGCCCAGCGGTGCCAGGGGGTGCTGCTGGGTGCCCTGTGCGCAGTAGGGCTCCTGGTACACGGGGGACAGCAGCTCTGCCCCGGGATGTTTGGGGAGGAGGCGGCAGAGGCTCCTCTCGTGCTCCTGCTCCTGGCTGGGCACCCCGTGCCCGCTGCCCCGGCCCCGGCGGCTCCTGGCGCTGCTCCCCCTGCGCAGCCCCTGCCTGGGCAGCGCTGGGCTGGGCCAGCTGGGCACGGCCAGGCTCTGCAAGGACAGCACGGGGCTGCAGCTGCCTCTGCTCGGCTGGGACATCAGCACCAGGCTGCCTTTGGGGCTCAGGGGATGCCAGGGGTACCCCAGGCTGGGTCTGGGGCTCAGGGGATCCCCACAGGCACCCCACACTGGGTTTGGGGCTCAGGGGTACCCCGGGCCGGGTCTGGGGCTCAGGGGATCCCCACAGGCACCCCGGGCTGGCTTTGGGGCTCAGGGGCACCCCGGGCCGGGTCTGGGGCTCAGGGGATCCCAGGGGCACCCTGGGCCGGGTCTGGGGCTCAGGGGATCCCCACAGGCACCCCACACTGGGTTTGGGGCTCAGGGGCACCCCGGGCCGGGTCCGGGGCTCACTCACGTGCAGAGGCTGGGCGTAGCCGGGGGACAGCGGCTCCTGGAGCGGGCGTCCCTCGGGGCTCAGCGGGAAGGAGGGGGCGTCGGGCAGGGAGCCGCTGCTCGCGGTCAGCGCCGTCAGCGCCGTCACTCTGCCCCCGGACGCCCAGGAGCTGCTCTGGCCATCGGAGCTCAGGGACCCCCTCACACTGCTGGGGAACTGCGGGGGACAAGGACAGACCTGGGGACACAGCCCTGGGGACACAGCCCAGGCAGGAGAAACAGAATATCCCAACTTGGAAGGGACCCACAAGGATGAAGAAGTCCAAAACCCATCCCTGTCCTTGTGCCAGTCACAGGCCGTGCCCAGCCTCTGCTTGTGAAGGAACTCAATGTCATTTTTTCCCTGTATAATGCCCTGTATTCATAATTTAAATAATGTAAAATAATATAAAATAAATATTTTATAATAATATAAAATAAATAACAAAACAATAGAAAATTAGTAAAATTAGAAGAATAATAAAATAAATTAAAAGAATAATAAAATAAATTAAAAGAACAATAAAATAAATTAAAAGAATAATAAAATAATTTAAATTAAATAAATGAAAATAATAAAATAAATGAAAATAATTACAAAAATAATTAAAATTAATAAAATGAAAATAATAACAAAATAAATGAAAACAATAATAAAAATAATCATTTCAATACTCCTCAAGGATCAGCAGCTTGCTGGCAGCTTGGAGCAGAGCCACCAGAGTGTCACACAGGTGGGTTCCCACCCCAAACTGCAGCATCCCGTACCTGGCTGGGCTGTGGCAGCCTTGAGCCCACCGAGAAGCTCTCGGAGCCCGACAGGGAGGAGTCGGCGTTTCGGAACTGGGCGGTGTTGAGGCAGTAGAGCCACTCCTGGTAGTCCTGGTAGCTGGCACAGGTCACCCGGATGGAGTTTATCAGTCGGCCTGGAAAACATCCCCACGCTGCTGATTCCGGGCTGGACCCCGAAAAACATCCCCCCACTGCTGATTCCCCCCTCTAAAATCCCCGAAAAACATCCCCACTGCTGATTCCCCCCTCAAAAACCCCCCTGCTCCATCCTGCCCTGCATTCCACAGGGTCTGGAGGTGCTGGGAACGCTCTGCCCTGCTGGCAGGACACAGAGCATCCCAAATTTCCCTGGCTGCCCCACAGGAGGGTGGGCACAGCCCCGAGCCCCCCGTGGCTGTGCCATCCTGCACATCCCAGTGAGATTCCTGCTCATCCCAGTGAGGTTCCCGCACATCCCAGTGAGGTTCCCTCACCTCCTGCACATCCCAGTGGGATTCCTGCTCATCCCAGTGAGGTTCCTGCTCATCCCAGTGAGGTTCCCTCACATCCCAGTGAGGTTCCTGCACTTCCCAGAGAGGTTCCTGCTGTCCCCCCTCCCCTCCCCGTGCCAGACACCCACCTTCAATGAGGAAGGAGCTTTTGTCGTTCTCCTCAAACAGCACCTGGATGGCGTTGAGGGGCAGCTCTCCCTGCGGAGACAGAGACAGGGACAGGGTTGGGACCCGGGCTGGGATCAGGGAGCCAGCAGAGCTCCTGGCCGTGCCACGGGGCACAGCTCTGGGGCACCTGGGCAGCCAAACTCTGCTCCCACAGGGCAAATTCCAGTGAGGTTCCTGCCTCCTGCACATCCCAGTGGGGTTCCTGCACATCCCAGTGGGGTTCCTGCTGCCTCCTGCACATCCCAGTGGGATTTCTGCACATCTCAGAAGATTCCTCCCTTCTGCACATCCCAGTGCGATTCCTGCACATCCCAGTGGGATTCCTGCCGCCTCCTGTACATCCCAGTAGGATTAATTCTGTCTCCTGCACATCTCAATGGGATTAACTAACCCTAACCCTTCTGCACATCCCAGTGAGATTCCTGCACATCCCAGTGGGCTCCCTGCTGCCTCCCGGTGCTGAGCCACCCCCTGGATAAATTCCCACCTCGGGAATCTCACCAACATCCCACAGATCACCCCAGCATCTCCCCCTCGCTGTTTCCCATCTCTCCCAGGGCCTTTTCCCCTCGGAGCATTGGGGCGAGCCCCATCTCAGCCCCTTCCCTGCCCCGCAGCCCTGCAGGGCAGCTCCTGCGGTGGCTGTGGATTCACAGAGCAGGGCTGCGGGCAGGGGAAGCTCCCGTGCCCCGACACGCCTCTGGAAAAGCAGGTTCCTGTCCCAGGCTGGTGAATCAGCACCGTGGGAAGGCAGCATCCCTGGCAAGGGAACGGGGGCAGGTTTAGGGTTTCAAAAGAGGTGAGCTCATGGGAGAGCCCAGCCCAGGCCCCTTTGCGGGGTGCCCCATTCCCAGGAGATGCAAACAGCACTTTCCCAAAAGCTGGCTGTGCCTGGGGTGTGCCCAGAGCTGCTCTGGGATGGGCAGAGCTCTGCCTGCTCCTGCTCTCCTGAGGGATGCTCTCCCCAGGGGTGACAATAGAAATGTTCTGCAGGACGTGGAAAACGCCATCCAGAGATGCTCCGGGATGGGCAGAGCTCTGCCTGCCCCTGGCCCTTCCCAGGGATGACCATGGGAGCGTTCTGCAGGATGTGGGGCAGGGCCCTGGGGGTTTCACGGGTTCACGGTGCATTTCACAGCCCTGCAGGGCTGTTTGTGCCCGGGGTTTCACGGTGCATTTCACAGCCCTGCAGCTCTGCAGCCCTGCAGGGCTGCTTGTGCCCGGCTCGGTGACTCAGGGATGCAGCAGAGCAGCAGCTCCAGGGTCACAGACAGGCCACTGCTCCTTCTGGCGCATTTGTTCCAGCACAGGAGGAGCAGAGAGCTCTGGGTGAGCCATCAAACCATGCTGCAGATCACAGGACCACGGGGAGGGAAGGGCAGGGCAGAGAGGCCCTGCAGCACCAGCCATTAACCAGCACAGCCCTGCTCCCGCTCTGCCGTGTCCCCAAGTGCCACCGGGGATGTCACTGGGTGAGTTCAGGGCCATTCTGACTGCTCAGAGCCTCTGCCTGCCTGTGCTGAGGCTGCAGCACTGCTCCCACGGGCAGGCACAGCACAGAGGCTGCTCTGGCATCCCCGGGGACGCTCCCTGTCCCTGCTGTCCCTTCTGCTCCTGCAGAGGGAGAACGGTGCCAGCACCGCACCAGCAGCAGCCAACCCTTCCCTCCCCTCCTGTGCCCTCCTGTGCCCTTCCTGCCCTCCTGTGCCCTTCCCCACGCCCCAGCTCTGCTGCCAGGCTGCTCCCAGCTCCAAAGTGGCACAGAGATGGGGGGAAAAGCCCCCTGTGCCAGCTGCTGTCTGCAGCAGCTCCCTGCCAGCCCAGCCTCCCTCCTCCTCCTCCTCCTCCCTGGGCAGGCAGCTCTTCCCCCGGGCTGCTGGAGCAGAGCAGGGTGTTTCCCATGGGAAGGGATCCTGCCCCATGCCAGCTGGCTCGGGAGGGTGCCAGGAGCTCGGGAGGGCAGCGGGGAGCAGCAGGGTGCTCCGAGGGGAGCTCACCTTGAAGCACAGGCCGCCGGGCTCCTCGGACACGATCACCAGCGTGGAGGGGTACAGCACCAGCAGCCGCTCGTGCTGCTCCTGGGGAGGCACAAAGGGACAGGGCTGGAGCTCTGGAACAGCCAGGCTCAGAGCTGAGAGCCCTGGGCTCTGTTACCCTGACTGCAGCCTGGGCAAGGCTCTGGGAACAGCTGAGCTGAGCTGAGCTGAGCTGGGAAATGGATTTGGGAAGGGCCAGGCTGCTTCCCTGTGTGGGAAATGGAGTCTGCACCAGTGACTCCGTCCATGGATCCCCCATCCATCCATCCATGGATCCATCCATCCATCCATCCATCCCCCATCCATCCATCATCCATCCATCCATCCATCTATCCATCCATCATCCATCCATCCATCCATCCATCCATCCATCCATCCATGGATCCATCCCCCATCCATCCATCCATCCATCCATCCATCATCCATCATCCATCATCCATCCATCCATCCACATCCATCCATCCATCCATCCATCCATCCATCCATCCATCCATCCATCCATCATCCATCCATCCATCAATCCATCCATCATCCATCCATCCATCCATGGATCCATCCCCCATCCATCCATCCATCCATCCATCCATCCATCCATCCATCCATCCATCCATCCATCATCCATCCATCCATCCATCCATCCCCCATCCATCCATCCATCCATCCATCCATCCATCCATCCATCCATCCATGGATCCCTCCATCCCCGGAGCCGTGTCCTACCTGGAAGGGCAGGTGCTGCAGCTTCACCTTGGACAGGCAGAGGATTTCTCCCAGGGATTCTCGCTGGGTTCCCCTCCAGTCCTGCACGGGCAGGTTCTGCACGGACCAGCGCAGCTCCTCCTTGTCCCCGGGGCCCTGGGGACAGACACACGGAGCACCCCTGCCCTCAGCCAGCCCTGCCCCACCCGGGGGCCCCTTTTTGGGGTGGCAGGAGCAGGAGAGGGCAGGTAAATCTGGGCAGGAGGCAGTTTTCCAGCTGGGAGCGGATTGGCACCCTCCACAGCCAGCATCCCTGGGAATGCCTTTCCAAGGGGACACTTGTGTTTGACATGGGGAGGGCATTAAAGCACCCTCAGAGACGGGAGAGACAATTCCTCTCTAAGCTTCAGCCTCCTCCTGCTGATGTCTTGCAAGCTCTGGGTGGTTGCACAAGCACCAAAAGCACGAGAGCCTCTCTGAGGCTGACCCAAGCTGTGACCCCACAGAGGTTGTGCTGCTGGTGGCACCCGTGGGTGGCAGCTCTTCCCCCCAGCACAGTGCCTCTCAGACCCCTCCTGCAAGCTCCTTTTGTAGCCTGTTTTCCCCAGGAAAGCCCCCAGAGGGAATCCCCCCCAGTGTCCCAGCTGGAGCCAGCAGTGGGACGTGGGACACCCACCTGGGACAGCAGGGGCAGGGCCAGGCTCCCTCCACAGAGCTGGATCTGCTTCTCCAGGTGGTACAGCCACTGCTTCAGCTCGGCCTTGGACTGGCAGAACACCACCAGCGGGTTCAGCAGGGGCCCTGGGGGCGGGAGAGCCACGCTGAGCAGAGGGCAGGGATGGCAGCACCGTCGGGCACAGCTGGCACAGCTGGCACAGCTGGCACAGTGCCCAGCCCTCCTTGGGGGATGGGGACACCAGGGCTCTGCTGCCACCCCTCCAGCCCCCATGGCACAGCTGGCACACTGGGAGATGGAGCCTGCACCAGTCACTCCATCCATGGCTCCATCTATCCATCCATAGATTCTATCCATCCATCCACAGATTCTATCCATCCATCCATCCATCCATCCATAGATTCCATCCATCCGTCCATGGATCCCCATCCATCCATCCATCCATCCCCCATCCATCCATCCATCCATCCATCCATCCATCCATCCATCCATCCATCCATCCATCCCCCATCCATCCATCCATCCATCCATCCATCCATCCATCCATCCATCCATCCATCCATCCATCCATCCATCCCCCATCCATCCATCATCCATCCATCCATCCATCCATCCATCCATCCATCCATCCATGGATCCCCATCCATCCATCCATCCATCCATCCATCCATCCATCCATCCATCCATCCATCCATCCATCCATCCATCCCCCCATCCCTCCATCCCCAGCAGTTTGTGGGACAGCTCTGTGTGGGCAGGGACTGTCCCAGGTGCTGCTCCCCCTGTGTTATGTCCCAGTGTGTCACCCTGGCTCTCCAGATGTGGAACACCAGCACCTTTCTGGCACTGCTGGTTTATTCATTGCCTCCCGAACCCAACCCGTGCCAGCCCAGCTGAGGGTGACTCCAGACATCCCCTGCGAGGCAGGGACAGCCCTGCAGTTGCTGATTTCAGCTTGCAGCTCCCACTGGTGCCAGGGCACGAGCGCAGCTCCCACACCTGTGCTGCTGCTCGGGGCAATAACCACCCTGGCAGGATGCAGGCTGGATGTTGTGATTAATAATTTACCTCCGAGCCCGTATCCAGCCCTGCCTGCTGCAGGCTCACAGGGACCTGCCTCTGTGGGACCTGGAGGTGCCCAGATAAGCCCGGATAAACGGGGGGGACTTTGCCCTTCTCTGGTATCTTTAGTGCCCCAGTTCCTGCATTATTTACAAACAAGGTTTCACTGAGCCTTTGAAGTGTGTCTGGCTTGCAGGAAGTGCAGGGTGAGCAGAGCCGAGCTGGGGAATGGGGGCACCGAGTGACTCCAAACCCATGACAGCAATTTGGTGTGGAGCACCAAATCCACGTGGCTCTGGAGCTCTGGGGCTCTCCTGCTTCCTCCTCCCTTGGTTTCCCTGCTGATGCTGCTCTCGGGGCATTCCCTGGGCACCCAGCTCCTCACACCAGTTATAAATACAAATTAAACCCACCTGAGATGTGCAGAGCGTGGTCCTGCTGCCCTGGGCCCTGCTCAGCCCCCAGCTCCTGCACCTGCAGCTCCTTCAGAGGCAGCAGCTCCTGGGGAAGGAGGGCAGGGGTTACCTGGGGCTCCGTCCTGCAGCACGCTGAGCAACACCTGAATGTCCCACACGTTTCTTCTCTCTCCATTCCAAACCTCAGCAGAAGAGGTTTGTGTGCCCGGCTCCCCCAGCGTGGCCACAGAGCCCCGCTGGCCCAGGTGAGCCCTACCTGGTAGGTGAGGCCGTTGGGACCCGAGGACTGGAAGTACAGGTGGGACTGGAACAGCTCCAGGAAGCAGCTGTGGACCTCCTGCAGAAGGGACACCTTGGGGTTAGACCAGGAAACCTCCGGAGTTATCTCAGGAAACCTTCAGGGTATCTCAGGACACCTTTGGGGCATCTCAGGACACCTTTGGGGCATCTCAGGACACCTTTGGGGTATCTCAGGAAACCTTTAGGGTATCTTAGGACACCTTTGGGGTTATTCAGGACACCTTTCGGATATCTCAGGAACCTTTGGGGTATCTTAGGACACCTTTGGGGTATCTCAGGACACCTTTGGGATATCTCAGGACACCTTTGGGGTATCTCAGGACATGTTTGGGGTTATTCAGGACACCTTTGGGATATCTCAGGACACCTTGGGGGTTATTCAGGACACCTTTGGGGTTATTCAGGACACCTTCAGGGTATCTCAGGACACCTTTGGGGTATCTCAGGACACATTTAGGGTATCTCAGGACACCTTTGGGGTTATTCAGGAAACCTTTGGGATATCTTAGGACACCTTTGGGGTATCTCAGGACACCTTTGGGTTATCTCAGGACATGTTTGGGGTTATTCAGGACACCTTTGGGGTTATTCAGGACAACCTGTGCTGATGGAAGTGCCCCCGGTGCCCACATGGCAGTGCCCAGGGAATTCTCCACGCTCCCATTTCCCACAGTTTCCCCTCCCTTCCCAGTTTCTCCCCCATGCCTGGGCACAGCGAGCCCCACAAAGAGGCGCCTCAGCCTCACCTGGCAGTGCTGGAACTTCAGCTTGGCCTTGGAGTAGTAAATCATTTTGCCCAAATCCCTGACAACCATTTTCCTCCGGCCCCTCTTGAACAGGCTGGGGAGCCTCTGGTCCAGGTTCTCCTTCTGGTTCTCCTGCTTCTGGAGGATCTGTGCCGAGGACACGGGGAAGAGCGGGTCAGGGCGCTGGAAGGGGCATTCCAGAACATCTTCCCAGCAGGATTCCTGGGACAGGGGCCCAGCACGGGCTGTTTGTTGTTGGGTCTCCTTGCCAACGTGCTGGGGGCCCGTGAGGAGATCCTGACCTAAAGCTGGGGCTCCTGGGCGGGAAAAGAGGGGGGCACAGGCACATTTCCCTTCCAGGGCCTGGCTGAATCGGGGTTGCTGTTGTTAGGACATGAATTAACCCTTTCCTGCTGAAATCCTCCCTCCAGCTTCCCAGGTATGGGACAGAATAGAGGGAACAGTAAAAGTCTCACTGGGGCAGCTCAGAGTAGGAAAAGTGCTGTTTGTGTCACAAGCGCAGGGCAAAGAAAAATGGAATTTGTGTCACAAATGCAGAGCAAAGAGCAGCTGGTCACGGGTGCAGCAATAACAAAACACAGGATAAGGGCACCGGCAGCACCTGGGAGTGGGGAGAGGGTGAAGTGATAAAATCATGGGCACGGAGATAAGGAGCAGCACAAGCCACAGCTGCCGGGGATGGGGCGGCCAAATTTCCCAGGAACGAACAAGGCTGAGAGGAAAAAGCAGTGTGGGAGCTGGGAATGCAGCAGCACAGTGGGAAAGAGCTCCCAGAGGAGGGAGAGGCAGGGCCTGCACAGCCCCTGGCGTGGCAAGGAGCAAATGGGACATTTCCCTCACCCAAAAAGCCTGGGAGGGGTGGCAGTGAGGGCCTGAGGGGATGGAGGTGACGGCAGAGCACAGGAGCTGTGGAAAATCGGGGTCACAGCCCTGAAATCTGCCCCAAAACCATGGGGATGCCTCAGCCAAGGGGGCCCGGCACCGTCCCTCCCTCTGGGACCCTCCCCAGCCGCCGGTGCCCTGACATGTTCCACCCCATCCTACAGGTAGAACCAGTCACTCATTAACTGCTCCGGCCCCTGAATCAGCAGCAGCAGCAGCGCAGGAAGAGCTCAGCTCGCAGCAGGAGCCCCGGGGCTGCTGTTCCCTGGGAAAAACACCAAACGAGCGGCTCAAAACACCACAAGGAGCAGCCCCTGGGGCACTGGGAGCTCTGGGATCAGGGCAGGGGCTGCTGGGGGGATCAGGAGGTGCAGGGATGTCACCTGTGCCCGTCCCAGGCGGGCAGCAGTGGCGATGCCATCACCTGTGAGGGTGGCCTGTGCTGGCAGCTCCGCTCCGAGCCGGCCCTGCAGCTGCCAAAAATGCAGCAGGGAGAGGGGCAGAGCCCAGGCACCCTGCAGGGCACACAGGCAGCTCGTGGCTGAGCCCAGGGGTGGCATCCCCTGCGCCCCAGGTGAGGGTAAAGGATGAGCTCCATCCCACACTCCCTGGGCTCCCAGATGGGCATCTCCCAGTGACCTCTGCCAGCATCCCTTCCCCAGCACCCACTGCCTCTGACAGCTCACCCTGCCTCCCCAGGGTGGAATCCAGGGTGGTTTCTGCTGCCTGATCCCTCTGGATCCAGCTGATTCCCCGCAATTCCCTCTGCCTGGCACTGCGGCTGTGCCTCAGTTTCCCATTCCCCACATCCCAGATGCTCCCAAAACTCCTCCCACACCCCCGGCCCACCCAGCAGGACCCACGGAGCCCTCGGGGGCTGCTGGCTCCCCCTGCGCCCTCCCCAGCAGGGCTGGGAACGGGGCCATGAGGCCACAAGGCTGGGCCGTGCCCGGGGCAGCCCTGCCCTTCCTGATTCCCTTCCCAGGCTCCTGCTAATCTGCTCCTGCTCCGTGGGAATGAATCATCCCACCTGCCAAAGCTCGCTCAGCTTCTCCCCTCCCTCCCAGCCTTCTCCTTCCCTCCCAGCCTTCTCCTTCCCTCCCAGCCTTCTCCTTTCCCTCCCAACCTTCTCCTTCCCTCCCAACCTTCTCCTTCCCTCCCAGCCTTCTCCTTCCCTCCCAGCCTTCTCCTTCCCTCCCAGCCTTCTCCTTCCCTCCCAACCTTCTCCTTCCCTCCCAGCCTTCTCCTTCCCTCCCAGCCTTCTCCTTCCCTCCCAACCTTCTCCCTTCCCTCCCAACCTTCTCCCTTCCCTCCCAGCCTTCTCCTTCCCTCCCAGCCTTCTCCTTCCCTCCCAGCCTTCTCCCTTCCCTCCCAACCTTCTCCTTCCCTCCCAGCCTTCTCCTTCCCTCCCAACCTTCTCCCTTCCCTCCAAACCTTCTCCTTCCCTCCCAGCCTTCTCCTTCCCTCCCAACCTTCTCCCTTCCCTCCCAGCCTTCTCCTTTCCCTCCCTGGCAACCCAGGAACAAAAGATCCCCCAGGAAAGGTGTGGGGGAGATGTCCCCACGTCCCCACGTCCCTGCAGCACCCCTGGCTGAGCCAGGTCCCCTCCACACCTGCACAGAGGGCGCATCCCTTCCCAGGGGTCTCAACGGGACCAAGGTGCTGCTGCAGCCCCCAGACCCAAACCCAGCGTCCCCCCCAAATTCTGTGCTTGGGGAGGGTGGGGATGAAGCCCTGGAGCGGCAGGGAGGGGTTGGAGGTGCTGGACATCCTTGCCTTGGCTGGGATGTACTGCAGGATTTTGTCCGTGCTCGTGTCCCGCTCCTGGCCTCCATCGAGCCCGAAGAAGCCAGGCAGCTTTTTCTTGCCGTTTTGTCTGCAGGGAAAAAGGGGAAAAAAACCTTAAACACACATGGAAACACAGGTCCAGGCTGAGGCATGGTGAATCCTGCCCTGAAATAAGGAAGCCAGGACGACAAGCATGCAATGTGTCACGGGCTTTCGAGTCATCCCAGGGATGACAAAGCCTGGGAGAGCTGAAAAGGGACTTTGCCACACTTGTTGAGCTTTTTCCTTCTCTGCTTTTTCACAGGTCTTTGCTCAGCCAAATCACTGGCTGGGACTTCCTCAGATTGCAGCAGAGATCCAGGATAATCCCCATGGGTGTGGGGAGCTGGGAGTCAGTGGGACAGGAGGGGCTCTGGGGCTTGGCTGCTCCACACAGGGCCCTGGTGTGAGACCCCCAAATACCCCGATGGATCCCCTCTCTTTTACCCCAAATTCCCCAAGAAATCCCCTCTCTTGTACCCCGCAGGAGCTCCTCAGGCCCCTCCAGGTTTTTCCCTGATTTCTGGCAGCACAGGGGACAGTTCAGGGTCTCCCTTCCATTAGAAACCCCCCAGCCTGGCAGACTTGGGGTGTTTTCGGCACAGCCTGGCAGAGTTTAGGGGTTTCTTGGCACAGCCCTGACCCTGAACCCAACACAGACAGGTTCACGAGGAATCCTCTGGCTCCCTCCAGGGCTCCTCTCCAGCTCTGGCCGTGCTGATGGGAGCAGTGGAAAGCTGGGAAGCTGCAGAGCATTCCCTGCCTGTCCCTATTTTGGGACAGCCACGTACCTGAGTGTACCAGAGGGTTTCACAGACGTTTTCTGCTGCTCCCCCTTTGGGTTCACAAACACAAGTCCTGCAGCGGGTGCTGGGATTTGGGGCTTTCTCCCTAAAGCCCGAGCAGCGGGAATGTTGTTTTCCCACAAGTGTGAATAAGAGCTCTCCCGAGTGAAAACAAGGGAATATCGGGTGTTCCGCAGCCTGTCCCGCGGGGGAAGCTCAATTACCCAAACAGAAACGAACCCAGCGGCGCTTCCCCCGTGGATTCCATCCCGGGCACTCGGGGCGAGCCCATCCCGGCTCTGGCAGTGCCCGGCGCCCCCAAACCCACCGGGAATAGGAAATGCCCGCCGGGGAGATCCCGCAGGAGATCCCACACCCCAGAGCCGGCGGGGTTACTCACTCCTTTTTCAGCGAAGGTTTCCTTCGGAAGGAGCTCCTGAAGCCGCCGGGAGCCTGCGGGACACAGGCGATGTTCCCCATGCCGGGAGCGGTGCGGGGTCGGTGCGGGATCGGTGTGAGATCAGTGCGGGAGCGGTGCGGGATCGGTGCGAGATCACTGTGGGGTCAGTGCAGGAGCGGTGCGGGATAGGGGAGCGCTGCGGGATCGCTGGTGCGGGATCGCTGGTGCGGGATCGCTGGGGCGGGATCAGTGCGGGATCGCTGGTGCGGGATCGCTGGGGCGGGATCGCTGGTGCGGGATCGCTGGGGCGGGATCGCTGGTGCGGGATCGCTGGTGCGGGATCGCTGGGGCGGGATCGCTGCTCCGCGCCCGCCGCTCCGCGCCCGCCGGTGCCCGAGCGAGTGCGAGCGCAGCCCGCAGCCGCTCCTGGCCCTCGGTCCTGCCCTCGCTCCCGCCCCGGGGCTGGGAGGGGCGGGCCCGGTACCTGCGCCGCGCCTGGGAATCCACCCCGAGCCCCGGCGGAACGGGGCTGGGGCCGCCCGCAAACCCAGCCCGGAGCGCCGGAGGGAATCCGGCACGGAAACCCGGCCCGGAGCCTTCTCCCAAATGGAATTCGGCTGGTAAATCCATCCCGGAGCGTTCTCCCAAAAGGTATTCGGCTGGTAAATCCATCCCAGAGCATTCTCCCAAATGGAATTCGGCTGATAAATCCATCCCGGAGCCTTCTCCCAAAAGGAATTCGGCTGGTAAATCCATCCCAGAGCATTCTCCCAAATGGAATTCTTCCCAGAAATCCATCCCAGAGCATTCTCGCAAAAGGAATCCGGCACAGAAACCCGTCCCGGAACTTTTTCCCAAAAGAAATTCGGCCGATAAACCCATCCTAGAGCGTTCTCCCAAAAGGAATTCTGCCTATAAATCCATCCTGGAGCACCAAAAGGAATTCAGCTCAGAAACCCAGCCCGGAGCGTCTTCCCAAAAGGAATTCAGCCCAGAAGCCCCATCCTGGAACTTTTTCCCAAAAGGAATTCGGCTGATTAACCCATCCTGGAGGGTTCTCCCAAAAGGAATTCGGCCCAGAAACCCCATCCTAGAGCCTTTTCCCCCAAGGAATCCGGCCGACAATCCCATCCCAGAGCGTTTTCCCAAGTTTTCCCAAATGGAATTTGGCCGCCGCACCGGCGGAGATAAGGATGCAGTGAGATAAAGTTGGTCGTTGCTGTTTAAGCATTAACAAAAATCCCCGGGGTTGAAGGGTTCCGAAGGGTTCCCCCTTCCCAGCTGGGTTAAAGATATAAAAATAAACGGGGAAAAATATCAAACGGGACATGAACCAAAATCTAGGAGTGGTGTGAAATGGATCAAGGGAGCAAAGAGCAAAAGGAGATGTGCATGAGCAGAAAAAAAAAAAAGAATAAATGCTTTAAAAGGAAGCAAACTGAAGGTTTCTGACTGTGCTGTGAGTGCCTCACTGCATGGAAATATAAACAATAAAAACAAGAAGTTAATGACAAAAGGTAAATGCAGACTCAATATTTCTGTGCTGGAAAAACCCCCCAGGAGTTACAGCCATAAGAAATGAGAAACCTTTTTTATTTTCAGGTGGCTGCTGAGAAGTGAACACAAAATGAATGCTCTGGATCAAAATAGAGAGAGAATTCACATTAGAAAGTTTGAAAGATCTGAACACAAAGGGCTTGAGTCACTGTTGCAATTCAGTCTTGCAGGACCACGGAATTTGCAAAGAAATTGCATAATTTAGCAGGGATATCAGTGTTTCCATGGGTAAAAACCCACCCCGGTAATTATGGGGTTGCCAGTTGACAGTAATTCCTGGGAAAATGATGTAACAGCTGTGAGGGAGTTGGATTAACTTTGAGAATTACAGGAGGAGAATATAATTAATACAAATCAACATGGGGCTGTGGAAATCACATCTTGTCAAAACAAATTGAACTGATGGCATGTTTGAAAAAAAAAAATCAGATTTAGTGAATACAAATAACAGTGATGTAAGAAACACCATAGAAGATATGGTGTGACAAATCCACAGGTTACTTTAGGAGGTTTTCCTGGGGAATCTGTTGGGATCAAGCTGGGGTTGGCAGACACACTCCCATTTGTGTTTTACTCCAGCAAAATATTCCCCAAAAGGGATTGCACGGCCAGGCCGCGCTCACCAGGAGAGAGCAGCTGAGAACGGATGTGCCACAACATTTCTCCCCATTTTTGACCTTTGAAGCAGCTCCTTTGTGCCCAGAACCCATTAACCCTTCCTGGCCCAGCGCAGCAGCAGGACCCCCCTCGGGAGGGCCCCCACCACAAATTCCCTGATTTTCACACGGGGGCTGCTCTGTGCTCTGTGCACAGCTGGGACACGGCCCAGCAGCAGCCCAGCACCTCCTGCCCATGGGCAGCAAACAGCCCCAGCTGTGCTCTGTGCAGAAAATGTGACTCCCCTTGGATCCGTGGCTAACACGGTCAGGCCGTGACCACGACGTGCTGCTCCTGCAGCTGGGTCCAAATGAAACCTCCCAGCTCAGAGCAGGGGCACAAAGTGCAGCTCCTGCTGCTGCCACAGGCCCTGCCCGCCCGCTGGGACAGCAGTGACACCAGCAGGGCTGGCAGGGACGGGGGCACTGGAGCCACGAGGGGCTGACCCGGAACAGGGGCTGGACACAGTTCGAGGGATAGAGTGGGGTGTAAAGTAAATAAAGGAAGTGAAAGGCTAGGCAGAGTTAAAGCAATACAGTGGGGATTTATTAAAAGGCCTTACAAGGATACACCTTGGGCAGAACAAGAGCCTGGCTGGGGCTACACCCAAAACGGACTCTGAGTCACGAGTTTTCACCCTTTTATAAGTTTTGGTCCATGTCTATATTGGGGGTCACTGTCCAATCCCAGCTCCAGGCTATGCAGTCCCACTCTGCCAGTTTGCTCTCCTTCATTCTCTGCTGTTTGCACTTTTTGAGCCTTTTGGGCCTTTTTGTTGTTTACACTTTTTGGGCCTGAAGCTGCAGCAGCACCCTTGGTTCTGGGGCTGGAAAACGATTGTTCTGTGTGCCTGAGCTGTGAGGAGAACTTGCTAACACTTTATATGGAGCTCAGGGTTGCCCAGCATCCTCTGGGGAAGAGCCTTTCCCTGATGTCCATCCCAAACCCTCCCCTGACACAGCCTAAACCTCCCCTGCATGCTCAGGAGCAGCCCCAGGAGCCAGGGAAGGGACAGTGAGGGATGCACCAGGCAGGATCCAATATCCAAGAAAATGTCTTTATTGTACACGTTGGCTTCTATTGCTTGTATCCCCTCCCCAGCCCCATGTAGTGCAAAAAATTCAGAGAAAACAGAGTTCCACATAAATAAAGTCGAGTAAAGTTACAGAGAAATCAAAGTGACGACGCTCGGACATGGATCTGGACCAGGTGTGCCCAGAGGGAGGCCCAGGGAGCCCCAGACCAGGGCAGGGGCTCCAGGCTGGCCCTGCTGGGAACGACCCCAGACCCCGGAGCCCCCCGGTTTGGGGATGCTCCTCTGCTGGGAGCTCAACAAGGAACATCTTGGGCGAGACAGCACGGACTGAAACTGGCAGGGAAGCCACGCAGAGTTGCTCTCCTCCCCTCGGACAGCACAGACGGACAGACAGACACAGACAGGCGTCCCCTCCTCCTCCTCCTCCTCCTCGGCAGGGGACGGGCAGCACCAGGAGCGATCCCACCCCGGCACGTGCCAGGGCGGGCGCTGACACCTCGTGTCCACACAGTGTGGGTCGGGGGGCTGGGGACCCCCAGAAGGTGCTGGGGGGTTGTTTTTGCCCTTTCCTGCATAGTTTGGGCAGCACAGACAGGAGGTTCCCTCTTTGCTGGGTTCCCCTGGGTCAGGCTCGGTGGGATATTGCTCAGGAGCCAGCCGGGGGACACAGGAGTCACTCTGCCCTGTCCCTGCTCCTCAGGAAGCAGGATCTCCTGCTGCTTGAGAATTCAGGTCCACAGGAACCACAGGAGTGAAATCTGAGCTCTGTGAGTGAGAACTGGGGAGCAGGGGAGGAAAAAGGAGGAAGGAACGAGTTCCAAAGAGTTGGAGCGTATTTCCAATGCTACATTTGAACATTTGGGCACATTGAGGTACCAGTGGTTGAGTCGTTCCTCTGTGTGTGCAGAGCACCTGAGCTGTGCCTCAGCTCACGGCTCACACGCACAGCACACCCTGAAACACCACAGCACGGGGCCCTGGCTCAGGACAGGCCTCACAGTGCTAATTTAGCCAAGCTTTAGCTCATTAGAGGGGTTGTTTAATTGCCAGGGAGTCGCTGATTGGAAAGGGTCCCTCCCGTGCTGCTTTTGGCATCTCACACACGCACACACCCCACCCATCCAGAGAGAACCTCCAGGGCACAGGAATCATCTCCTCCACAGATGAGAGAAGGAACTGCACCCCTCCTGCTGCCTGGAGAGCAGAGGGATGGGGAGTACCAGGGCAGAGTAAAAAACAAAGGGATATGGAGTCATATTAGCGTTCAAATAAAAAAGGCAAATAAAAAAATTAATACCCAAAAAAGTAATGCCAGGCAATCCTCCTCCTTCGGAAGGCTGGACTGTTCTTCCTCCAAGAACTGATTCCTTTCCACAAACCCAGTGTCTGCTTTGCAGAGAGGGGAACAGCAAACCCAGGGAGTCCCAGTCCAGAGCCTGGGCCGGCAGCGATGGCAGCGGTGCCACCAAGGTCCCTGCACCACCTGCCCGGCCAGAGCACGCTCAGCTGGGCCCCCATGGGCGCCCTGGGGGGCTCAGGAGCCTCCCCACCCTGCAGGGCTGTGCCTGGGCTGGGCTTCCTCTCTCGCTGTGGTTAAGGCATCAAAGAGACGCCCTCGGAGCGGGGCAGCGTCCGGAGCGGGGCACGCGCCTCGGGCTGAGCTGGCTACGGTGACCTTCAGAGTGAGGGTCACACATTGTCCCCCGGGGCCACCACAGGGCTGGCAGTGCCACCACAGGGCCCCACGGGGCTGGCAGTGCCCGGCGGCACGGCTGGAGCACGGCAATCCCAGAAGCAGCAATGGTTTGGGGTCCCCTTGCCCAGAGGAGCTTTTGGGGGTGCTGGATGAGTCTGGCTGCAGGCAGAGCCCCCTGTGCCCTCCTGGAAGCACAGCTGGTGGCCCCGTGGGTGTCCCCAGAGCCCCCTGTGCCCTCCTGGAAGCACAGCTGGTGGCCCTGGTGGCCCCGTGGGTGTCCCCAGAGCCCCCTGTGCCCTCCTGGGAGCACAGCTGGTGCCCCCTTGGGTGTCCCCAGGGCCCCCCCAGGGCCGGGCTGGCTCAGGCGCTGTCCCCAGGCCCCGGGGCACGGCCGGGCCCGCTGTCAAAGGCTCGTGGAGGACACGGAGAGCGTGGGCGAGGAGGGCGGGGGGAAGTTGAGCAGCTCGAGCACGGCCACCCCCACGCTGCTGCGGCGCGTGAACATGCACGAGGCCGCCACCCACTTGTTGGTGCGCGGGTTGTACTTCTCGATGGAGTTGAGGCTGGAGCTGCCGTCGTTGCCGCCCACGGCGTAGAGCCAGCCGTCCATGGCCACCAGGTCGTGGGTGCTCCTGCAGGGACAGCATGGGGAGAGGCTGCGGGTGCTGGGGCGCTCAGCATGGCGGGCACCCCACAAACAGCCCGTGGAGAAGTGAACTGTTGGGGCACCAGCAGGCAGAGCACAGCACAGAGGCACTGATGGGCCCCTTCAGTCTGACCCTCTCACCCCAACTTCGTCAAATACCAAACTCCATCAAATGCCAAACTCCATCAAATACCAAACCCCATCAAATACCAAACCTCATCAAATACCAAACCCAATCAAATGCCAAACCCCATCAAATACCAAACCCAATCAAGTACCAAATCCTATCAAATACCAAACCCCATCAAATACCAAACTCCATCAAATACCAAACTCCATCAAATACCAAACCCCATCAAATACCAAACCTCATTAAATACCAAACCCCATCAAATACCAAACCTCATTAAATACCAAACCCCATCAAATACCAAATCCCATCAAATACCAAACCCCATCAAATACCAAACCCCATCAAATACCAAACCCCATCAAATATCAAACCGCATCAAATACCAAACACCATCAAATACCAAACCCTGTGAGCTCCCCCTTCATTCTGACACCGTCACCCAAACCTCATTGAATACAAAATCCCATCAAATACCAAACCTGATCAAATACCAAACCCCATCAAATACCAAACCCAATCAAGTACCAAAACCCCATCAAATACCAAACCCCATCAAATACCAAACACCATCAAATACCAAACCCTCTGAGCTCCCTCTTCATTCTGACACCATCACCCAAACCTCATTGAATACAAAATCCCATCAAATACCAAACCCCATCAAATACCAAACCAAATCAAGTACCAAACCAAATCAAGTACCAAACCAAATCAAGTACCAAACCCAATCAAGTACCAAACCTCATCAAATACCAAACCCCATCAAATACCAAACCCCATCAAATACCAAACCCAATCAAATACCAAACCTAATCAAATATCAAACCCTCCGAGCCCAAAATCACCAACATTGCAAGCCTTAATTCCTCCCACAGCCCAGCAGCAGCATCTCGGTGGGCTCAGCCAGCTCAAGCCCTGGCTCTTTATGGCCACACAAAGGGCAGAGGATAAATCCCTGTGCAGAACATCCCTGCTGTGCCCTCCTGGCTGTCCCTGCAACCCCTCTGAGCACGGCAGGAGCGTGCTGAGACAGCCCCAAACCCTGACACCCCAACGTGCCCGTGTTTTGTGGCACAGCAAGGTGAGATCCCCGCTCCTGAGGCTCCAGAGAGCTCAGCCCCTTCCTCACCTGCGGATGTTCATGGGGGCCACGCTCTCCCAGGTGTTGGATTTGGGGTTGTAGCGCTCCACGGAGTTAAGGCAGCTGGTGCCATCATTGCCCCCGGCCACGTAGAGCATCCCCTCGAGCACGGCCACGCCAGCACTGCTCCTGCGGCTCAGCATGTTGGCAATGGGGCTCCAGGTGTTCATCTGGGGACAGGGAGCCCATCATTGCCACCCCACACACCCCTGCCAGGTCAGCAATGGGGCTCCAGGTGTTCATCTGGGGACAGGGAGCCCATCATTGCCACCCCACAGGGCATCTCCCACACACCCCTGCCAGGTCAGTCCTGCTCTGGCTGCACAGCTCTGGAATGATGCCCCTTTTGGGGGCATCACTTTGTTCCTCCCCGCTGTCCCGCAGTTGGCAGGAGCAATCTCACTGCCTGGCTCAGAGAGCACAGCAGCAGCTGGCAGGAGCCGTCCCAGGGGCACAGAGATGCCCGTGCCAGGCCACCAGTTGTGCCCCAGCTGAATGCCAGCCCAGCCTCAGGGACTGAGCTGTATCTATTTCCAATCTGAGCGAGTGCAGCTGCGGCTTTGCAGCTCAGGAAAAGCCTCCAGGACCTTCCCTTTGATCTCCCTGCAGTGACCGACCCTGGTGGGCAGAGCTGTGTCCCCAGCCTGCCACACTCCCAGCTCAGCTGGGAACAGCTCAGGGCATGGACAGGACCCTGCTGCCCCCAGAACCACGGGCAGTGGGGCCAGGGGCTGTTCTGGTGTCCAAACTCACTGGGAGCTCTCCCAGAGCAGCTTTGGGTCCCTGTGCTCAGGATTGCACCCTGGCTGCTGCGTCCCTGCTGAGCCCCCTGCATCCCCCAGCCATGCACGGTGGCTTGAGGCCTTCCTGAAGAGGGGAGGGGCACAGGAGTCACCCAAACCTCCCTCCCACACTTACCTGGGGCTCGTACTTCTCCACCGTGGCCAGGTGTGACGAGCTGTCGTAGCCCCCCACTGCATAGAGGTTGCCTTCTGCAAAGACAGAGCACAGGCATGAGCTGAAAACACCTCCCTGTCCCACTCACAACGCCACAGGTGCCACTCTGGGGGTGCCCACACAGGCCCAGGCTGAGCCCCAGCACAGGTGCCACTCTGGGGGTGCCCACACTCACTCTGGGGGTGCCCACACAGGCCCAGGCTGAGCCCCAGCACAGGTGCCACTCTGGTCAAAATTAGGGAAGTTACATTTCGATAATTAGCACGGACTGAGTTATAAGAATTAAAAATACTTTTTAATACATAATTAAAATAAGGAGGAGAGAATTTACTTTCTTTTAGAGCTTGACGCAGTTCTTTTACATCACGGTGAGAAAGACTTTCAAATCGTGGATTTACATCATCACGATTATACCTTACAGGTAATGCAAAGAGTAGTTTCTTTGAATTTAAATATTTTTTAAAATTTTGATTAATATTAGACTAATTAGGTAATCGTAACGGAGGGTCAACTTCTAATTTAGATTGTTTTTTAGCTTTTATTTTCTCAGTACTATTGTGTCTGAATTGGAGGAGCAGGTAGTATTACTATTAGCTGTTTGGGGAGTTCTTGGCAGAGGTGTTGCAGAGGGGACAGGAACCGGGGCAGAGCAGCACAAGGAACCCTCAGGAGCCTGCCCAGGACCCCCAAACCCCTGGCAGCACCCACCTGGCATGGCCAGGACCCCCTGGCAGCACCCACCTGGCATGGCCAGGACCCCCCAGCCCCCTGGCAGCACCCACCCGGCGTGCCCAGGACCCCCTGGCAGCACCCACCCGGCGTGCCCAGGACCCCCAGCCCCCTGGCAGCACCCACCCGGCGTGCCCAGGACCCCCAAACCCCTGGCAGCACCCACCTGGCATGCCCAGGACCCCCAGCCCCGTGGCAGCACCCACCCAGCGTGCCCAGGACCCCCTGGCAGCACCCACCCAGCGTGCCCAGGACCCCCTGGCAGCACCCACCCAGCGTGGCCACGCGCACGTAGCGCCTGCGGGTGCTCATGGCAGCGATGGACGTCCACGTGCCCGTCAGCGGGTCGTACCTCTCGGCACTGCAGGGACACAGGGACAAAGGTGGGACACTGGGAAAGCCCAGGGCAAAGCTCCTGGACATGGGGAGCTCTCACAGACTGGGGACAGACAGGGGAAATGCAGGGGGAGCTGCCACAGGCTGGGTTCTGTTGGGGCCGAGGGATGCAAAGTGGGGAGAAGGGGGTGTGTCGCAGACATCTTTTCATTAAAAATCCTTTCCTTAGGATTTTTCCTCCTCAGAAGCTGGGAGGCCTCAGGAACAAAATGCGAACAATGGTTATCTGCTGCTGTGGGATGCAACAGGTGCAGCTGGGATTGGTCTCATGGGGTTGTTTCTAATTAATGGCCAATCATAGCAGAGCTGGCTCGGACAGAGAGCCGAGCCACAAACCTTTGTTATCATTGTTTTCTATTCTATTCTTAGCCAGCCTTCTGAGATGAAACTTTTCTTTCTATTCTCGAGTATAGTTTTAATGTAATATATATCATAAAATAACAAATCAATCCTTCTGAAACCTGGAGTCAGATCCTCGTCTCTTCCCTCATCCTGAGGCCCCTGTGAGCACCGTCACAGAGGTGAGCTGTCAAACATCTGCTCCAGGCTCAGGAGCAGGGCTCCCAGCTCCAGGACAGTGCGCGCAGGAGCAGGGAGGCTGCAGCCAGGCAACCCCTACCTGTTGAGGCACGAGGCCCCATCGTAGCCCCCGGCAGCGTAGAGGAGCCCGTGCAGGGCTGCCACCCCCAGGCAGCTCCTCCTGGTGCCCATGGACACCTCGGGCTGCCAGCAGTTGGTGACAGGGTCGTAGGACTCCACGGTGGCCAGGTCAGAGGTGCCGTCGTAGCTGCACAGGGGGAGAAGAGGCTGCTCAGAGAAGCTGTGCCTGCCCCTGGATCCCTGCAAGCGTCCAAGCTGGACGGGGTTTGGAGCAAAGTGGGATGGTGGAAGCTGTGATGGGTGGGATGAGATGAGATTTAAATTCCAACCCAAACCAGTCTGGCACTCTGAGGGAAACGGGCAGTTCAGGAGGGGGCACTGCCCATGAGGAATGCCCATGGGGCAGGTCACTGCTGTGGGGTCAGTCCTGCTCCTGCCATGAAAACCCTTTTGGGGGGTCCTCCTTTCTGTCCTCTCCTCTCTCCCACAGTTCCCAGGAGGAATCTCAGCTTCCTGCCTCAGAGAGGCCAGCAGCAGCTGGCAGGAGCCATCCCAGGGACACAGAGATCCCCGTGCACAGAGAAGGGGCTGTTCCATGGCCACCCCAGACATCCAGGACCATGCTGCCCATCCGTGCCCCCCTCCCCGTGCCCCCTTACCCTCCCACGGCGTAGAGCTTGTTCCCGATGGCGGCGACGCCGACGCGGGCGCGGCGCGTGGACATGGAGGCCACCATGTGCCAGCGGTCCGTGCGCGTGTCGTAGGCCTCGCAGTCCCCGTGGATGGCAAACAGGCTCCCTCCACCTGCTCGGGGAGGGCCAGTGTTGGAATTCAGGGCATCCCTCCTGTCAGGGGGGTCTCTGGCTGCTCAGAGTGATCCCAAGAAAAGCTGGAAAGGCTCTTGGCAGCCTGGCGGTCAAAGGAGGAGTCAGAGCTCTTCATTTCTCAGTCTCAAGGTTCTTTATTGTACCTGATCTATAAAATTCTTTCTCCTGCTCTGCCAAGGTCCACTCAGCAAGACAGTCAGAGGCACTGTGCCTGCCCCCGGGGCGGTGTTATCTAACATAGGTGATAGGTATTGGAAAGTAATTGTAAATATTGTGCATGTAGTTTTTAGTATAAAAAGATAACACCGCCCCAGGGGCAGGCAGAGTGCCTCTGCCTGTCCTGCTGAGTGGACCTTGGCAGGGCAGGAGAAAGAATTTTATAGATAAGAAATAATAATAAACTTGAGAATTAGAATAGAAGAGCTCTGACTCCTTCTTGGACCGCTGGGCTGGGAAAAGAGACTTTCTAACACATCTGGGGGTCACTGTGAGCAGCTAGAAATCCTGAGAGCTGAGGGGAGCAAACACAGCCCAAACCGCTGGGATGGGGCAGGGATTTTGGGCAGGGATTGGGGCAGGGATTTGGGGTGGCAGGGATTGGGGCAGGGATTTTGGGCAGGGATTGGGGCAGGGATTTGGGGTGGCAGGGATTGGGGCAGGGATTTTGGGCAGGGATTGGGGCAGGGATTTGGGGTGGCAGGGACTGGGGCAGCGCCAGGCCCTTACCCACGGCGAAGAGCACGGTGCTGGCGCCCTCGCAGCGGCGCGGCCGCGTGCGGCTGTTGCCCAGCACCCCTCTCTGCTCGGGCATCAGGTGGTACTTGAGCGCCTCGATCAGCAGGTCCTTGCACTCGGAGTGGTGCCGCACCAGCAGCTCCGTGTCCACGTGGCTCATCAGGAAATCCCGGCTCAGCAGCGGCAGCCGCACGCACTTCATCAGCTGGGGGGACAGCAGAGCGGGGAGTGGGACACGGGCACTGGAAGGGGACGGCTGGGATCAGGGAGAAACTCCTGGGGCTGCCCCATCCCTGGGAGTGCTCAGGGACGGCTCGGAGCAGCCTGGGACAGCCAAAGGTGTCCCTGTCCATGGCAGGGGGTGGAATGAGATGGGATTTCAGGTCCCTTCCCACCTGGACTGGAAGTGGTAGGACAGGGACCTGCTGCTCCTGCCCTGTCCTGCAGCTTCCTCCAGCCCAGGCACTCGGAGATGGTGGGCACAAGCAGCCCCCTTCCAGCACTCTCATCTTTTCCCCACCCACTCTCCCCTTTTCCCAGTCCACTCTGAGCCCTTCCCAGCCCACCCTCAGCCCATTCCCAGCACCTCACCCTGGGCACGTGCTGTCTCCTGCTGTCCACGTCGTGTTTGACCCAGCTGAGCACAGCCCTGTACACCTCCTCCTCCGAGGGCACATTGAGGCTGTCGCTGGAGATGAGGTCCAGCACCTGGGGAGGGCAGAGCTGCTGGGTGTGGAGGCACTCCCAGCACAGTGAGCAGCAGTGCCAGCTCTGCCTCCTGGACGTGCTGGGGGCTCCAAACAGCGACTGGGTGCCCCAAAGGCAGCTCTGTGGGGACATCTCTGACCATCCTCCCTGGCTCTTTTCCCCCCACCGTGGCGGAGGCTGCTGCAGTGCCTGACAATTGTCGCTGGCAGTGGCAGCAGGGAGATGACTCTATTGGCATTTGTCCCTTCTGTATTTCCTGGGACAGACCCAGCAGCCCTGGCTGCTCCCAGCACTGTCCCTTCACCTGCCAAGGGCTGCAGAGCTGCAGCAGGGGCAGATGGGACCCTCCCCTCATTGTCACCTCCCCCTGCCCCGGGGATGGGTGACAGAAACCCCATCCCCTCAGTGCACATCCCTCAGGCTTTATCCTCACATGGAGCAGGACAAGCTGTGCTGCACCCTGACCTGCACACTGCCAGCAGGGCCTCTGTCACAGACATGCTTTATGAAAAATCCTTTCCTTAGGATTTTTTCTCCTGAGAAGCTGAGAGGCCTCAGGAATAAAATTATCTGCTGCTGTGGAATGCAACAGGTGGATCTGTGACTGGTCTCATGTGGTTGTTTCTAATTAATGGCCAATCAGCTAGCTCGGACTGTCTCGGTCAGTGATTTATCATTTCTTATAATTTCTTATTCTATTCTTAGCTAGCCTTCTGAGGGAATCCTTCCTTCTATTCTTTTAGTATATTTTTAATATAATATCTACCATAAAATAATAAATAAAGCCTTCTGAAAGAGGTACGCAGTCTCTATCGCGCCAATGGCGCCTTTGCACGGAGTCAACACTCTCGTCTGTTCCCTCATCCTGGGACCCCGTGAACACCACTGCCACAGGCCTCACCTGTTTGAGGGGCAGCAGCATGAACTCCTCAGTCTTGGACACCTCCACGAAGTGCTGGAGCACGTACTTGTGGGCAGACTTGAGCAGGTCGCTGCAGGAGTGGGTGTCAGCAAAGCCCCGGATGCCCAGGCAGTTGGAGGGATCCAGCTGGCTGAGCAGGAACTTGCAGCAAGCATCCCTCACACCATTGAGCTGAAGCAGGCTGGCAGCAGGGAGAAGGGTCTGGCAGGGTGGAAAAGAACGGGGCAAAAGGGAGTTCCTAGGGCAAGGAAACGATTTTCACCCTCGTCCCACTGCGAGGCACGAGCAGAGCAGGTTTAGTGAGCGAGCACCTCCAGGCACAGAAAGGACAGAGCACTCCTGGTTTCCAAGGTGGAGAACAGCTGGGGAGGACACCTGTAACTCCCCCCAGGGCCAGGAGAAGGGCAGGTGCTCAGGAACAGGGCTGGAAACTGCACAGAGCTTTGAGGAGCCACCTCTGGGAAGGGAATCAGCTCCCTGAGCACTGCCAGCCCCAGAAAGGACAGAAAGGACAGAGCACTCCTGGTTTCCAAGGTGGAGAACAGCTGGGGAGGACACCTGTAACTCCCCCCAGGGCCAGGTGCTCAGAAGCAGGGCTGGAAACTGCACAGAGCTTTGAGAAATCACCTCTGGGAAGGGAAGGGCAGGGCAGCAGCTCAGCTCCCTGAGCACTGCCAACCCCAGCTGCCACCACAGGCACAGCTGGCAGAGCTGAGCAGGAGAGGGGAGTCCCAAAGAGGAAAATGTGGAACAGAACAGCTTTGTGGAGCAGGGGGAACAGCTCCTACCTGCACATTGCCCTCTCCCACCACGATCTCAGCCGTGTAGGCGTACTGCACCAGCTGCTCCAGCGCCTGCGGGTCGATGTCGTGCAGCGTCACATGGGTCTGGCGGCTCTCACTCATCTCATCTGGGCCAAAGGACACCCAAAATGAGCAAAAACCCCCCAGCAGGGCTGTTCCCCCACAGGAGGATGCGTGGGACCAGCTGCATCCACCTCTGCATCCCAGCCCAGGGAGGGTTTCTGTCCAGCTCTGGGGAATGGGCACCAGGACTGCAGGATCCTGGGCAGGGAGGGACACCAGGATCCTGTTGAGAGGGACATCAGGATCCTGAGCAGGAATCCTGGGCAGGGAGGGACACCAGGATCCTGGGCATGGAGCTGTGGGCCAAGGGAATCAGGGAAGGGAGGGAACTGGAGGATTAAACCATGCATGGAACAAGTGGTTTGTTTCTGGAAGGTTTCCTGCCCAGCTCTAGGGATTGGGGGGCAGGTCTGCAGGACGGGGGACAGGATCCTGTACAGGAGGGGGACACCAGGATCGTGCACAGGGGCAAAGGGACTCAGAGGAGGCAGTGAAATGAGGAATATTCCTGCTCTTGCTCACAGAAGTGACACATGAAAGGGCAGGGCAGTGAGAACAGGGAGGGGATTTGAGCAGAGAGGGGATTTGGACAGAATCCTGTGCAGGAGGGGGACACCAGGATCGTGCACAGGGGCAAAGGGACTCAGGGAAGGCAGTGAAATGAGGAATATTCCTGCTCTTGCTGACAGAAATGACACACAAAAGGACAGGGCAGTGAGAACAGGGAAGGGATTTGGAGAGGGGAGGGATTTGGAGAGGGGAGAGCTGCCAGCCTGTCCCTGGGGAAGAGAGGACTCTACTTGCTTGTGAACATGGCGTGGAAGTAGGGGCTGCACGACGCCAGCACCACCTTGTGGGCCTTGATCTCCTTGGTGGCCACGTGCAGGACGATGTCGCAGAGCAGCCCCCGCTGCCGCATGCGGTTCATGCACACGAAGGCGTCGTGGTAGTGGCGTTTGGAGTTGTGGGAGATGCTGTGCCCGTCGCGGTTCAGCAGCTGCACTGCCCCCTCCATGGCCGTGGCGGGCACCGGCGGGGGCAGCGCCCTCCCGCCGCCTCTGCCAAAGGGGCAAACAAAGGGTTAACGGCGGGAGGGGGCTGCGGGGTGCACGGGGGTACAGGGGAAACGGGGGGGATTTGGTAAATGGGCTTCAAAGGAGGCACCTTGGGCAGGGAAAGAGCCACAGCCAGGGTGGACCCAAAATGGAACCAAGGTGGGCACAAGGTGGGCACAAGGTGGATCCAAAACGCACCCAAGATGGACACAAGATAGACCCAAAATGGATCCAAGGTGGATCCAAGATGGACGCAAGATGAACCTAAGGTGGACCCAAGATGGACAGTGAGTCACGAGTTTTCAGACTTTTATAAGCTTTGGTCCATGTCCATATTGGGGTTCATTGTCCAATCCCAGCTCCATGTTCTGCAGTGCCACCCTCCCAGTTTGCTCTCCTCAATTCCCTGCTGTTGGCACTTTTTGGGCCTGGAGCTGCAGCTTGGTTCTGGGGCTGGAAAAGGATTGCTCTGTGTGCCTGAGCTGTGAGGAGAACTGCTGACACGTCATATGAAGCTCAGAGTTACAAACCAATGCAGCACAGAATGTGGAAAATATGAAAGCTCAGACTTAAGGCTTCAATGCAGGCTTTAGCCCTGGGTGATCCCTGTGGGAGCCACCGCAGCTCAAGCACCCTGTGCTGACAGCGACCCTGCCAGCTCTGACCAGGCCCTGACAGGGAAATGTCATCTGCTTCAAACAAAGAGGGGAAATTCAGGCTCAATATGGGGAAGGAATTCTCCCCTGTGAGGGTGGGGAGGCCCTGAATGGATTTCCCAGAGAAGCTGTGGCTAGATGGAGCTCAGAGCCCCCTGGGATAGTGAAAGGCATCCCTGCCTATGGAACCAGATGATTTTTCACACTCCCTTCCAACCCGAACCATTCAGTGCTTCTAGGAAAACAAACCCTGCCCGCTCAAGGAACATTTATTCACGCAGAGATTTCCTCCCCCTGCTGCTGTTTGCACGCACAAGGCCTTTGTGCCGGCGCTGGGGGGGCGAGCGGGGATGGCTGAGCAGCAGGAGGAAGGAGGGGGAGGCAGCAGCACAAGCAGCTTGAACCCGTCCCGAGGCTGCCGGCTGCCCCCGCATCCCTGCGGCGAGAGGATCCCCCCGGCCCCCGCTCCTGCACGCCTCCAGCATCACCACCCTGAGAGCCCGAAATAGCAGAGCAGCATCGTGGGCCTGCTCAGCCTCGGCTGCAGCCCGCCCTGCCTTGTTAAAATAGCAGAGCAGCATCGTGGGCCTGCTCAGCCCGCCCTGCCTTTCTATGGAGCAGTTGTAGAGAGAGGATCCCCTCGGCCCCCGCTCCTGCACGCCTCCAGCATCACCACCCTGCCTTTATAAATAGCAAAGCAGCATCGTGGGCCTGCTCAGCCTCGGCTGCAGCCCGCCCTGCCTTTTCACGGAGCAGTTGTAGCACGTACGGAGGCCGGGGGAGGATGGAAAGATGAATAAACATCTTTTATTTCCTGCGCGGGGAGAGAAGCCTGCAGTGCCCTTTGCTGCTGGCAAAGGTGCCACGAGGTCCCTGCTGCCCCTGGCACAGGCAGGGTCTGCTGGTGCCCTCCAGAGGGACAGCAGGGTGGCACCATGCCCTGGGCACCAGGGAAGAGCCCAGGATTGTGGTCCTGTCCCCCAGCATCCCATTTTGGGAAGCTGCAGCATCCCTGGGACACCCCATTTCCTAATTGCCATCTGCTGGCTGAGGTGCCCACAGAAAACAGGGTTTTTGGTATTTACATCCCTGCCTGGGCTCCAGAGAGGCAGGGTTAAACTCCAGAGGGGCAGGCACAGAGCCCAAAACATCTGTGGGCTTGATTATGACCCATGAAAAAATTTACCAACCTTAGATGAAGATCAGCAAGCCACAACAGTTTAAGTAGAATAATAGTGAAGTTATCACGGGGTGAAAAAGCAGATTTTGGGGTTTTTAGAATGGGGGTTCAGGGGGGCAAGATGGAGGGAACTGGGTGTGTCCAGCCTTTCTCCTTCTTCTTCTTGGCCTCCATCTTCTGGGTGATGTTGGCACTTTTGGATTGGTTTAGAGTAGAAGCTCACTGTCCAACATAGGTGATACGTATTGAGAAGGAATTGTAAACATTGTACCTGTAGTTTTTAGTATAAAGACATAACACCAGCCGGGGGCAGGGAGAGTGCCTGGAACTGTCCTGCCAGACAGACCTTGGCAGGGCAGGAGAAAGAATCTTTTATAGATAAGAAACAATAAACAACCTTGAGACCGAGAACTGAAGAGCTCCAACTCATTCTTCAAGCACTCAGGGTTGGAAAAGAGACTTTCAACATTTCTGGGGTCACTGTGAGCAGCTAGAGATCCTGAGACTGCTCCCTGTGCCCTGTGCCACCTCACTGGCAGCACCAAACACCCCTTTTTTCCCTGGTAAAACCCCACTTGCAGGAAATGAGGCTCCGTGGGGTGTCACTAACACCACAGGGACAGAGCAGCAGTGTCAGGGCTGCCCGGGGGGAAGGCAGCACAAACCCATCCTGTGGGCAGCAGCAGCAGCACTGCACGTGTCCCCACGGGCTGGGACGGATGTGCTGCCTTCCCTGGAATAACTCTGAGCTTGTGGCACACAAAAAAACCCAAAAAAACAAGAAAAGGAGGCGTTTGTTTGGCTCCTCTGCGCCAGAGCGTGGCCGTGCATAACAGCTCTGTTAATTAATGCAAATGATCCCTGCCCAAAGGGAGGCCTGTTCTCCGCACACAAAAACACCATATTTTGCTGGGAGCGAAGAGAAGTGTGCAGAGCAATAAACAGAGCATCCTCCAGGGAGAGGCTGCGAGGCTGCCCTTTCCCCAGGAAGGGCCTGCAGAATGGCTTTTTGTGGGCAGCCTGGAGGGGCATGCTGTGTCTGGCAACAGAGCAGGGCTGGGAGGCAGCAGGGCCACATCCTGTGCAGCTGCTGCCGTGGTGGGGACGGAGAGCAGGGCACAGCCACCGTGCCCCCGGGCCTGGCACACGGCCAGGCTCCAACCATCCCCTGCTCAACTCATCCCCTGCTCCAATCCATCCCCTGCTCCAATCCATCCCCTCTGTGTGTCCCCAGCCCCTGCTCCAACCCATCCCCTGCTCCAATCCATCCCCTCTGTGTATCCCCAGCCCCTGCTCCAATCCATCCCCTGCTCCAATCCATCCCCTCTGTGTGTCCCCATCCCCTGCTCCAACCCATCCCCAACCATCCCCTGCTCCAACCACCCCCTGCTCAAATCCATCCCCTGCTCAAATCCATCCCCTCTGTGTGTCCCCATCCCCTGCTCCAACCATCCCCTGCTCCAACCCATCCCCTCTGTGTGTCCAAACAGCACAAACAGCTCTGCCAGGTGGCACCGTGGGGCCAGGCCCCCCTCCAGGGCTGGACCCCCCAAAATGGCACAGCCAAACCCCACCTGGGATGGAGCAAAAGCTTGGATCCCTGGGGATTGAGAGGATCACAGTGCAGCAGCATTTTTCCATCAATAATCAAGTGCCAGGGCTGTTTGCACAGCCACAGCAGATCTGCACTGCCCTTACCCTACAGACTAGGATATCCCAAATTATTCCTTCTTCCAGAGGGAAATAACAATAACTTCTACTTTGCAATTATAAAAATAATTTCTATTTTGCGATTTATTACGAAATAAATTTATTACAAAATTGCGCTGCCGCCTTTCCCACAATCAACCCCAGCAGAGAGGATGGGGACCATTCAGCTGTGCCTGTCCAGGAGCCAGACGCCAGGCAGGCACTGAACCCAGGCAGCTGTCCCCAGCAGGATGTGTCACCCAGCGCCACTGACACAGAAAATGAAACGCTCTGGGGTCCAGGCCTTGCTCAGCCCGCAGCCAGGGAGCTCCCACAGGCACTGACAGCATCAGCAGCTCCTTGTGAGCTCAGCCTGGAAAGCTGAGCCTGGAAAAGCTCAGCCTGGGAGAGGCAGGGCTGGCAAGCAGCAGAGGGAGGGAGCTGCTCTGGCACCAAGGGGATGCTCTGAGCTGCAGATCCTCATCGCTCCCCACAGCAGAGTTTTGCACCTGTGCAGAGCTCAGGGCTGAGATTTTGGATGGAAGTGGCAGCAAGGGAGCTGTCCCTCCTGGAACCAGCCCTGCCCTGGGGAGGGAGCAGGAACTGGGGAGCTGGCAGTGCCAGGGAAGCTGGGGACCCAAGGACACACAAATGGGGTGAGCAGCAGGGACAAGGAGCACAGCCCGGCCCTAAAAACCCCTAAAAACCCCTCCAAACCTCCTAAAACCCCTCCAAACACCCTCTCCTGCATCCCCTGCTGCTCCTGCAGCTTCCTGGCACGGCTGTGCTGCCTCAAGGCAGGGCAGGGCAGCACAGACAGCGCTGACTCTGCAGCACTGAGAATCCCCAGCTCCCAGGAGGGCTGGGGCTTTTTTATTTATTTAATTTTTTTTTTTTTTTAAATGAATTAGGCATAACTGACACGCACTGAATCCTCCTGTCTAGACATCTGCAAAGAAGTGACAAGCTGCCAGGGAGGATGTGGAGCCTCAGCAAGGGGGTGGGGAGGACAGGGAGAAGCTGCACTCAGCTGCCAGCCCCAGGCACAGGGGCACTGCTGGCTCCAGGCAAGGAGGGCTCTCGGCACCCTGACCTGGGCACGGCCTCCCAGCCCCTCCTGTAATCACCACGCTCTCCTAATTACAGCCTGGCTCCTCGCTGCTCCCTGGGGAGTTTTGCTGGGAAGCTCCAACTGCTCTCAGTCACCCCAAAAAGTGAGCATGAGAAAGAGGCTCAATGCCTTGGGAGATTCCCACATATCAGGGGGATGAAGAGCATCCTCACCATCCTCATCTCAGTGCCCACAGCCTTGTCCTCACCTCCCCCAGGCAGCAGCTCCTCCAAACTCAGCTTTTGTCCTGCAGCTCCAAGCAAGGCTCCATGCTTGAGGGGTTCTGCGCCAAGATTTGGGTCATTTTCAAGAAATTGGTGGTGAGGGTCAGCACTGAGGAGGTTTGGGACTGCTGAACTCCCGGGCTGGGGAGGAACAAGGAGTGGAAATGGACTCCTGCCAGAAGGTGCAGGTGCCAGCTGCACTGGGTTGGACTGCAGCTCCCAGAGGCCAGCACAGAGCACACCAAAAGCTGAGCAGGACGAGCCCTGTGGCTCTGAGAGCAGCTGCAAATGTGGGTCATGTCCTGATTCCCCTGCCCAGCGTCCCCAGCAGCAGGGCTGGGCACAGCTCTGGTCACCAGTGGGCACTGCTGGCTCTGCCCTCTCACACCAAGGGGAAGGGATGGTTCCCAAAGCCTCCTCCAGCCAACAGAGACCAGCCCAGCTCTGCACCTCCTGCTCTGAACCAGCTCTGAGCTTCTGTGGAGCAGTTGGAAAGCCATTCCAAGGCAGGAAACAAAAGGATTCCCTCCCATCTCCTGGCCAGCAGCGGCACAGGCCACATCCCCAAACACAGAGAGAGCTACGTGACACCATGGCCTTGAGCTCACTGGCACAACGAGGGCCTGCCAAGGCCAGCAGGTCCCAGCCCTTGGAGGAGCTGGAGGAGCTCAAATTCCTGTCCCTGAGGAGCCACATCCTTCAGGGATGGCTACAGCAGCCCAGATGGAGCCTCTCAGGCCTCCCAAGCCCAGGCTGTGCCCAGAGCCAGGAGGCAGCACTGGGGCATCAGTGGGGCTGCTGAAATGGAGCAGGGAATGGGCCCAGAGCAGCTCCCCAGCAGATCTGCACATGGAGTTCATGAAACACAGCAAAGAATGGGCCCAGAGCAGCTCCCCAGCAGATCTGCACACAGAGCTCATGAAACACAGCAAAGAATGGGCCCAGAGCAGCTCCCCAGCAGATCTGCACATGGCTGTTCCTGACATGGAGCAGGGAATGGGCCCAGAGCAGCTCCCCAGCAGCTCCCCAGCCCTTCAGAGGACGCCTGCTCTGATTCCCAGGCCGTCTCCAGCACCAGGCTGGCGCAAGGGAGCGGGGCAGATGGTCACAGCCTGTGCTGGCAGAACAGAGCCCTCCCAGTGCCACCCCCGTGGAGCTGCCCCGGGCTGGCAGCAGGCACAGGGACCCCCCAGCCCCCCGAGGTGCCCGGGAGCTGCCCCCTGTGCGTGCTGGGCTCCCTGGCCAAGGGAGCAGGTGCCTGCTGCGCCTGCCAGCGCCTGGTGTGCTCTGAATTAGCTGCTCTCCGCTGTGATTCATTAATCACTCAGTGCTCAGGAAGGAAACTCGCATCTCTACACCCAACATCTCCCCGGGTCTTACTCACTGCTCTGCTGAATAAAGGGTTTCCAGCAGATGTTCACGGGCCAGGGAGAAACTCGGGGTGCAGAGGGAACGGGGCTTGCTTTGAAAACCAAAAGGTTTTCATCCCTGAGGGGTCAGTGAGCCCCAGAACACCAAACCTGCAACAAACCAGCACCAGTGAGCCCCAATACACCAAAACACCAAACCTGCAACAAACCAGCACCAGTGAGCCCCAATACACCAAACCTGCAACAAAACCAGCACCAATGAGCCCCAGAACACCAAACCTGCAACAAACCAGCACCAATGAGCCCCAAAACACCAAACCTGTAACAAACCAGCACCAGTGAGCCCCAAAACACCAGACCTGTAACAAACCAGCACCAGTGAGCCCCAGAACACCAAACCTGTAACAAAACCAGTACCAGTGAGCCCCAATACACCAAACCTGTAACAAAACCAGCACTAAACACAAAATGCACCCAGAAACATCCACGTGTTGCTGAATCACCCCAGAATCACCTCCAGCAATGCAGAGCCCCCCGGAACAATGCTGTGGGACAGCAGGAAGTGACAGCAGAGCTGCACAGAGAGGCACCAAAGCAAGGCCACAGCTCCTGCGGGCTGGCACCGCACAGGGACAGCGCAGGGACAGCCAGGGACAGCCAGGGACAGCCACCCCGTCCTTCCCTGCCGAGGTGCACGGCTCTGCTCCCCGGAGAGGGAGGTTTTGCTCAGCCAGCAGAACCAGCCCAGCTGCCAGCCTGGCCTGAGCTGCAGGACCAGCTCCAGCCCCAGCTCCAGCAGCGATGCTGAGGCTCAAGGAGAGCCCTCTGCCCCGGCAGCCCCTGCAGAGGCCACCAAAAAGCTGCGTCCCACAAGTTTCCAGGAGGGCAAGTGCCTCTCCCTGTGCCCTTCACTGCCAGCCCCGAGCCCCCCAGGGCAGGGGACACCCCGGGGCTGCGGCTTTCCCATTTCCAACGGGATCCGGCAGCGCTTGGCAGAGGGCAGACGGGAGGAGGGCACAGGGATGTTGCCGGCCCGAGTTGATGCAGAGAGAGCGGCCGCACGGGCTGGGGAGGGCACCGGCCGCTCCGAACCCCTGCAGATATTCGGGAACCACAGCGGCTGGGCCAAAACCTTCGGAAGGTGCGGCGGGGTACCCCGAAAGCAAACTCGCTCTGCGAGGAGGGATGTGCAGGGGCAGCGCCGGCAGTGATGGAGCGGCGGCTCCTCCGGGGGTCCCCCATCATCCCCGGGGACCGCTCCGGTGTGCCCCCATCCCGTTATCCCTCCGGTGTGCCCCATCCCCGGTGTGCCCCATCCCGTTATCCCTCCGATATTCCCCCATCCCCGGTGACCCCTCCGGTGTTCCCCCATCCCGTTACCCTCCGCTCCCGCTCCTCCCGCGGCCGGGCCCTGCGGGAAGAGGGACAGAGCGAGAGAGAGAGAGGAGGAAGAAGAGGGAGAGGAAGAGGCAGCCGGAGAGGAAGAGGAGCGGAGGCGCGGGCGGCAGGGCCGTGCCCCGGCGGTACTCACGGCTCCGGGGCGGCCACGGCCCGAGCCGGGCGATGCCGCGGGTCCCGCTACACCCGCAGCGGCCCCGCGCCGGGGATTCGGGGCGGGCCGGGGGCGGGCAGGTGCGGCGGCGGCTCCGGGGCTGCGGCTTCCTCCGTCACCCGGAATAACCCCGCGGCGGCCCGGCCCGGCCCGGCCCCGCACGTGTGGCCGTGTGTCCGTGTGTCCGTGTGTCCGTGTGTCCGTGCGCGGGCCCAGCGCTCCGCACCCAGCGGCACCGGCCCCGCTGCGGGCCCGGCACCGGCACCGGCACCGGGGGCGGGGCCAGCGGGCGGGGGCGGGGCCAAACGGGGAATGAGGCGGGGCGATGAGCAGAGGCCACGCCCCCGCTGCCGAGCGCCGCACAAAGGGTGAGGGGCGGGGCTAATGCGGGGGCGTGGCCAGTGCTGGTGGGCGTGGCCTGAGGGGTGTCCCGAAATAATTTATGCAGGGAAAGAGTTTTGGGTCACGGGCCCATCAGCACCTTGTCACCGCCCAAAGTACTGAGTGCCGCCTCCAGGAGCTCCTGGACACCTCCAGGGAGGCCAGCCTGGGGCTGATGAACTCCTTGTCACAGCCCAGAGCACTGAGTGCCACTTCCAGGGATGGGGACTCCAACCCGTCACTGTGCACCCCCTGCCAAGGCCTGATCCGCCTTTCCATGGAGAAATTCATGCTGGTGTCCAACCTCAAACCAGCCCCGGTGCAGCTTAAAACTCCGTCCTCGTGTCCTGTCACTTGTTACGTGGGCAAAGAGACTGACCACTACCTGGCTACAGCCTCCTGTCAGGTTGGTGTGCAGCGTGAGAAGGTCCCATCTGAGCCTTCTTTTCTCCAGGCTCAGCTCCTTCATAGAACATGTGGCGCAGACCCTTCCCCAGCTCCATTCCCCTTTGTCAGACACACTGCAGCCGCGCAGTGTCCTTCCAGTGGACACACTGCACCCCAATATCCTTCCAGTGGACACACTGCGCCCTGATACCCTCCCAGTGGACACGCTCCAGCCCTTCAATGCCCTTCCAGTGGACACACAGCATCCCAACCCCCTTCCAGTGGACACACAGCAGCACCCCCAGTGTTCTCCCCGAACTGAGGGGCCCAGAACTGGTCAGGGCACTCGGGGCACGGGCTCTGCACTGCAGAGAAGGGAGACAATCCCATCCTTTCCCTCCCGTCCCTCGCTGGCCCCCATCCTGCCCGGGAATGCCCGGGACAGAGGGATCGGCGGGAGGGGCGGGGCCAACACAGAGGGGCGGAGCCAGTGTTGTTATGGGGCGTGACTAAACAGGAAAATGAGCTAAATTTACATATTTGTGGGCGCGGTCTGATCGCCCCGCCGCGCCCGCGCTGTACGCCGGGACCGGAAGTGGCGGCCGCGTGGCGGAGGCAGCATGGCGGCCCCCGGGAGGAGGTGAGCGCGGCACCGGAGGGGAGCCGGGAGCGGGCCCGGACACGCCGGGATGGGCCTTCCCCTCACACACGTTCCTGTCTCTCCCCTCACACACGCTCCTTTCCCCCCTCACACTCTTTTGTCCCCCGCAGAAAACTGGAGGAGCTGAGCCTGGACGAGTTCCTCGCTGCCGGCTCGGACTCGGAGCATGACGGCGGCTGGGAGGATGAGGAGGATGAGGAGGAGGAAGGCGGCCGGGCCCTTAATGGCACTGCGAGGCAGAGACGGCCGAGCGGGAAGGCGGCCCAGGGGCTGCAGGCGCGGCCGGGCAGGTGAGAGGCGCTCAGCCGGCACAAAAGGAGATTTTTCTGCTTTCCACAAGCCCCTGACAGGAGGGGACAGCCCCAGGCGGGGCTCTGCTCCCAGGGAACACCCTCAGTGTCACCAGGGCAGGCTCAGGGGGGTCATCAGGAGGAATTTCTCCATGGAAAGGGTGGTCAGGCTTTGGCAGGGGCTGCCCAGGGAAATGGTGTGGTCCCCATCTCTGCAGCTACTCTGAGGAACTGAGGAACAGATTTGTGATGGTTTTTCCATGTGTTTCCATCTATCCCACTGCAGTCTGGTATCTTGCTGTCAAGATTTCTTAATCCTTAACGAAATGTTCTTGTCCCAGCCTCAGCAGAGCTCCGAGCAGTTAATGAACAGTTAATGAACCATTTATTCTGTCCCAGCAGGAAGAAGGGAAAGGCGTCAGAGCACAAGGATCAGCTCTCCAGGCTGAAGGACAGAGACCCCGAGTTTTACAAGTTCCTGCAGGAGAACGACCGCAAGCTGCTGGACTTTGACGCCTCGGACAGCTCAGAGGAGGAGGAGGCTCTGCACAGACCCCCTGACACCCTGGAGGTACCTGCTGGCATCACACACCTCAGTGCCATGGGCAGTGTTTGTGTTCCAGTGCCAGCCCGGAGTGATTTGGGCTGGAAAGGGACTTGGAACCCATCCAGCTCCAAGCCCAGGCTGCTCCAAGCCCTGCCCAGCCTGGCCTGGGGCACCTCCAGGGGTGGAGCAGCCCCAGGTTCCCTGTGCCAGCCTCACAGGGAGGATTCATTCCCCATACCCTGGGCTGTCACCCCATCAGGTGTTCGTTCCATCTGAAGCATCCCTGCTTGGCACAGCGTGCTGGGGGCAGCGCTCCCCACCAGCCCTGCCTGCCTCCCTCCTCAGCAGTGCTCAGGGAGAGCTGGGGCCAGCCAGGGCTTGGAGAAACCTCTCCTCAGTCCCTCCTGCTGCTCTCTCTAGGAAGCCAGTGACGAGGATGAGGATGAAGACGAAGAGCAAGAAAAAGTCAAAAGGAAGAAAGTTTCCCTCATCCATGTGAGCTTGAAGATGGTGGAGGAGTGGAAGAAAGCTGCCCAGGTGAGCAGGGAGTGGGAGCACACAGCACTGGGGGGTTCTCCTCTCTGCCTCTAAAAGGGCCAGCTTGGGGTTTGTTCATCTGCCACAAAGTTTATTTATTTATTTGTTCATGTGGCAGAAAATTTATTTATTTATTTGTTCATCTTGCACGAAATTTATTTATTTATTTGTTCATCCAGTGCAAAAATTATTTATTTTTATCTTTATTATTTATTTATTTATTGGTTAATCTGGCACAAAGTTATTTATTTATTTGTTCATCCGGCACAAAAATTATTTATTTATTTATTGGTCCATCTGGCACAAAATTAATTAATTTATGTATTTATTTATTTATTTATTGGTTCATCTGGCACAAAATTATTTATTTATTTGTTCATCTGACACGAAAATTATTTATTTGTTTGTTTATTTATTGTTTCATCTGGCACAAAAATTATTTATTTATTGGTTCATCTTTCACAAAATTTGTCTGTTTGTTTATCTTGCATAAAATTTATTTATTTATTTATTTATTTATTTATTTATTTATTTATTTATTTATTTATGTATGTATTTATTTATTTATTTATCTGTTTGTTTGTTCATCTGGCACAACATTTCTGTCCCCAGCCCCCAGAGCTCTTGTGCCTTCAGCTTGACTTTGGGCTGTACAATTCAAGTGCTGCCATCCCATATGAGGGGGAAGCTGCAGAAGTGTGGCTCAGAAGAGGCCAGAATGATCAAATTTGGGGTTTTTACCCTCTGGCAGCTCCAGGAGCTTTCTTAGTGCCATATTTAGCAGGATGGAATAGCTGAGGGGAATGAAGCTCAAATTTGAAGGTGCTTGCTGTTGATTAATTCCTTCAGCAGCCTCAGCAATTCAAAGCCAATTTCAGGGAGGGCACTGAGTTTGTTAACCCTGCCCTGATGCCTGAGGATGGAGCTCTGTTTGCCATCAAATTCCCAGTGAATTCCAGTCCCCTGTCCCAGTCAGGAGCTCCAGGAGATCCCTTGCTTCCCTTAACACCCCCTTTTCTTCTCTCCCCAGAGGAATCTCACCCCAAAGCTCTTCCATGAGATCACCCAGGCCTACAAGGCAGCTGTGGCCACCACCAAAGGGGACAGTGGTGGTGACCCCAGCAAGTTCCAGGTGACTGACACTGCAGGTGAGGGAAGGGGAATCATCTGGGGGAGTTGGGATGAGCCCTGGCAGGAGTTATTCACCCTTTCAGTGCATCCAGGAGCTTGTCCTGCTCTGCTGCTCTGGGAGCTTTTCCTTCAAGGGTGGCTTTGGTGCTGTTTCCTCGGGGAGGTGGCCCCTGTGTCTGCTGATCTTTGATAAAAAATGGAATATGAGGCAGACTGGGGGTTCTAGAAGGAAATGCAGGAGTTCTGCCGTGGAAATCACTGGTTTCAGTTCCCCAGGGTCCCCTTTTCCCATGAGGAAAGCCAGAATTCATGGAAAATCACTTACAGTGCTTTCCTGCCTTGTTTCACCCAGTGTTCAACGCCCTGGTGTCCTTCTGTATCCGGGACCTGTTCCACCTCCTGCACAAGCTGCTGCTCCCCAAAGCCCCCAAGAACAAGCTCAAGTGAGTCTGGGGGGTTTGGGATGTTCAGGAAAGCTGGGGGGGTTTCCAGAGCTGCCTTTGGACCTGGGGAAGGGATGCCAGCTCATCCAAGCACTGAGTGCCTGCTGCTGCTCACAGGGCTCTCCTTTGCTTCCCCCAAGGAAGAAGGAAGAAGGAATTGATCTCACTGCTCATTTTGCTGCTGAAATCTGATTTATTTGGGTTTTTTTTAAAGCTAAACCCAGCTCTTGCTCCTTTCCAGAATGGTTCTCCCTTCCACCAGCCCCCTGTGGGGAAAGCTACGACTGGACATCAAAGTTTATCTTGGCTGTACCATACAGGTAAGAAACATGATCATTTTCTGGTTGTGGGTCAGTCTGTGCCTTGCTGGGCTGTTTTGGGGTGAGGCAGGTGGGGTTTGCCCCCATGAGATTTGTGTTCATTGTTTCCCTGGGTTGTTTTGGAATTACTTGGTCCAATTAACAACGTGGAGCTTCAGAGGATGCTTGGGTCAGAGTAGGTAAGGCAGTAAAGAAGGGTTGAATTAACATTCTGGCAGCTCTCTCTGTTTAATTTGTCTGGCAGATTAATATTTAATAGGCTTTAAAGGAGTTTGCAGTGTGTGTTCTGCATTCTGCATCATTAATTCAGTTTTTGGTGCTGTGATCTCTGCACTTGAGGCAAACTCTGAGATGTTCTCTTGGTGATCTCACATGAGGCATCTCTGACTATGACAAAGTTCCATCCCACCCATGCGAAATTTCTGGTGTTTCAGAGATGATTTATGGATTATTTCTGGAGGAAACTCCTGCCCCCACTTAATTTTATTTTGAGATTGCTTTGTTAGTATCCCCAAATTGGAATATTAAAAGCAAACCAACACTGATTCTTCAGCACTGAGGGAAGGGATGCCAGGAGTGACAACCAGGAACTGCTGTGCCTCAGCTGGGAGCTGGCACAATGACTTAGCAGAAAGAGCAATTGGATCAGGAGAGCTTTTTGCTTTTTCTTTTTTTTTTTCTCTCAAGCTGTGGTGCCTCTCTCCAGCAGCAGAGCATTGCAGACAGGGAAAAGCTGGGAATGCAGTCCCTGGGAATGCAGTCCCTGGGAGCAATCCCTGCCCCTGGGCTGTCTCCTGAGAGCCCTCAGCCCCAGCCTTCACCACTGTGGGTTTTCTGGCACCATTTCTGAACAAAATCTTCTCCTTTTGGTGTCCTTGGCCAAGTCTGCTCAGTCCAGAATCCTTGCAGAGCGAGGAGGAGGGTGAGGAGGCAAATTAACTGTGGACAAAATGCCTGTGCTGCTTCCAGCAGCTGGGGCTGCATCAGGCAGAGCCTCTCAGAGTCACCTGGAGCTCACCTTGACTGGAATCTGGGTTTGCTGCAGTGAGCTGAGCTGGACAAGCTGCACACACACAGGTTTGGTTCCTCACATTTTGTCAGAGCCTTTCCTTGAGGGAGAGGTGACCCAAATACCCAGAGAATTCCACCTTCCCACCCAGAAATCCTGGAGAAATCCAGCGTGCTGCCAGGCAGCTCAGGTCATGTTTCCTTGTGCAGACTGAGGGGGAGTTGGGCCATTCTGGTGTCCTGCACTGCAGATAATAAAGTGGAGCCCCCAGTCCCAGGCTGAGGGACCTGCAGGGCAGCTCTCACCCTCTGCCCTGGCCATTCTGGTGTCCTGCACTGCAGATAATAAAGTGGAGCCCCCAGTCCCAGGCTGAGGGACCTGCAGGGCAGCTCTTTCCCCTCTGCCCTGGCCATTCTGGTGTCCTGCACTGCAGATAATAAAGTGGAGCCCCCATCCCCAGGCTGAGGGACCTGCAGGGCAGCTCTTTCCCCTCTGCCCTGGCCATTCTGGTGTCCTGCACTGCAGATAATAAAGTGGAGCCCCCAGTCCCAGGCTGAGGGACCTGCAGGGCAGCTCTCACCCTCTGCTCCTGCCCTGATCCAACTGTTGGGTTTGTGTGAGCTCCTTCCTGGCCGAGCAGTGCTGGGAACCGGTGAAATTCGGCTGGCACAGGAGGGTGACAGCCCTGCCTGCCAACTGGGGTGTTTCTCTCTCCTCCACAGCTGCTGTCCTGCCTGACAGAGGCCTCAGTGGGTGCAGCAGTCCTGCAGCACGTCAACTCCACAGTCCCATACTACCTGTCCTTCCCCAAGCAGTGCCGGGCCCTGCTCAAGGTAAGGGCACAGCTGGGATGTGCCATTGGCCTCTGAGGTGCTTTTCCCTCCTTCAGCTGAGCATTTGTGGTGTTTGGGCTGCACCCCCTGGCAGGCAGTCCCCTGTAGAGTCCCCTGCTTTGCTGCTGTTCCTGCAGAGCATTCCTGCCTCTCTGCAGGTGCCACGGGGTGATGCCAGGCTGAGGTGGCTGTGGGGGTGGCTCTGTTTGGTGCTGCTGCTCCCCAGGGAGGTGTTTTGGGAAGCTGCTTCCTCCTCCCAGATGGAGGGATTGCTGCCAGGCCCTGGGAATGCCTGTGCTGGGGGTGGAATATTTCTGTGGCAGCTCAGTCTCAGCTGCTGAGCGTGAGCAGCAGCACAGGAGGTGTGGGGGACACGGGGGCAGCAGGGTGGCATTGACTGCAAACTGCAGCTCTGCAAGCAGCCGGGGAGCCTTTGGTGCTGGAGATGGCTGGAGTCAGGCAGGGCTGGAGGCTGGCACGCCTCCCAGCTGCTGCAGGCGTTTCTGAGAGGGCTCTTGCAGCCCTGCACTGAGCCCCCTCTGTGCTGGACTCTTCACTGCTGCAGCTGAGCTGGCTGGGTGTGGGGGCACCGGGTGCTCCTGGGGGAGATGGAGTCACTCAGGAGAGTTCAAATGCGTGTTTAACCACACAAATGAAAGCTGAGTATTGTTTAGAGGTGCTGGTTTTGGACAGGTTCCTTTATTGACCATGGGAACATCAGCCTGGGCTGTGTGTGTGGTGTCCCAGCCAGAGTGTGAGGACAGGAGGGCTGCCAGTGACTGACTGAGAGCACATTGTGTCACCTCTGTGTCACCTCTGCTGGGAAGGACAGAGGTTCAGGCCTGTGTGTGGCCAGCCAGGAGCTCTGTGTGCCTTCACTCACCTGTCTGTGTGCTTTGTCCCAGCAAACCATCACTCTGTGGAGCACAGGGGAGGAGACAGTCAGGGTCCTGGCCTTCCTGGTGCTGAACAAGATCTGCAGGCACAAGAAGGAGGTTTACCTCAGCCCCCTGCTCAAGGTAAGCCTGGCTTTGCTGAGCTCTGCACCTTTTCTTCCTCAGGTTGTGTGCAAATACCTCAGAGCCTTGAGCTGCAGCTGAGCAGGTGCAGGAGGTGATGCAGGCAGCCCGCAGAGACCCAAAGAGGGCAGAAATTCTGTGAGCTCAGGGGGATTCCTGCTTCCCACTGCTGGCTCCTCCAGAGACCCAAAGAGGGCAGAAATTCTGTGAGCTCAGGGGGATTCCTGCTTCCCACTGCTGGCAGCCTCCAGAGAACCAAAGAGGGCAGAAATTCTGTCAGGTCAGGGTGGTTCCTGCTTCCCAGTGCTGCCCTTGCTGCTGGGGGCACAGAGACTGAGCAGGGGGGTCTCTGGTGTTGATGAATCTGCATCCCCAGGTTCCTGGGTGCTGCCATCCTCCTGAGCTGCTCTGGCCTCCCAGCTGGGTGCCCAGGTGTATTTTCCTGCCTGCCACAGTGGCACTGAGCAGGAGAGCTGTGCCCAGCCATCCCCAGGTGTGCAGCCCCTCCTGCAGCCTTGTCCCCTTGCTGCCAAGCAGTGCTGGGCACATGGCCAAGCCAAGCTCCTGTCTCCCCTGCAGAAGGGACAGGCTGGGTTACTCCTTTCTGTGATCAGAGCAGCACTTCAGCCCTGGTTTGGTGTTAAATATAAGCAAAACCTTACAGAAGAAAGGCCTTGTAAAACCTAGTTTAGGCCTTACTAAGAGAGTATGAGTATTCTGATGGGAACTTGCCTAGCTAAGCTAGCCTGACGAGTTCCCATAAGAATAAAATCCTATAACAGTGAAAATGTGCTTATTCTCCAAGGCTGTAACTGTTAACAGCATCTGTAAAAACTGTCCTGAATCATTGAAAGAAAAATGCAAACAATATCTAGAAAGAGACACAAGCGTGCAACCACCTAGTGAAGTGAGCAATCAGACAAGGTAACAGCTGGTTACCAACCAATTAGAATTAGGAACAATAGTTATAGAAAACTGTGTAAATTCAGGCTATGCTTTATATTTTTTATTTATATTAAATATTATTTATACATATTATTTATTTTAAGTGCTTTGTATTTATTATTTCTATTAAATAATAATATATGTATTATTTCTATTAATACATTAAATATTTATAATTAATTTTCTTCTTAATTTATAATTAGTTCACTTCTTTCACTGCTTGAAGAAGAGTGTGCCTCATCAGTCTCTAACCTGAGCTTATGGTGACAGTTTGGTCACACTGGGAGGGGCAGAGGAGTCCCAGAATGCTTTTTACTCCTGTTTTACACGCTGCTTTCTCATCCTCTTCCCCTGGCAGCAAATGTACATTGCCTTTGTGAAGAACTCCAGGTTCACCTCTCCCAACGTGCTGCCCATGATCAACTTCATGCAGAGGACACTGACGGAGATGCTGGCCCTGGACAGCGCCACGTCCTACCAGCACAGCTTCATCTACATCCGCCAGCTGGCCATCCACCTGCGCAGCGCCATGACCCTCAGGAAGAAGGTGGGCACCCTCCTCATCCTCATCCTCATCCTCCTGGGGCTCCCTGCAGCAGGGCTGGGCACAGTTACCGGTGTAAAGAGGGGATTTGCTGCTGGGCACCCTCCTCATCCTCATCCTCCTGGGGCTCCCTGCAGCGGGGCTGGGCACAGGTACAGGCGTAAAGAGGGGATTTATGACATGGCATACACCACGGGCAGGACAGGAGCCTGAGGGAGGCTCTGTCAGTGCTGAGGAAGAAATGGCACATTGTAAGCAGAATATATCACAGTGTGCAGCAGCCTCTGGTGTGAAACAAGCAGGTAAAGCACATGTGGGTAGGGTTATGGAAACCACAAAGCGCAGAGCTCCAGGCACACTGCAGCTGCAGAAGGCGTCCCAAGGGGAACACAAAACTGCCACAACATGGCTGTCTCTGTGGCTTTTTCCTTGCAACTAGCCCTAGGCTGGTTTTACAGCTCTTCCTAGGCCACCCTGGGGTGTTGCAGCTCCCCAGCAAATTCTGGGGCGTTCAATGGACTTAACAAAGCAGCTCAGAGCATTGGGAGCAGCCCTGGTTTCAGGCACCTCCAGTGTGACCTGGGAAATCTGAGTCAGATTGCTAATCCTGGATTTTGTCCTGTTTAGCAAAACAGACCCCACAGATTAATTGCTGAGCTGCCCCCAAACAGGGCAGGGTTGGTGCCCAGCTAAATCTCCTGGCCTGTCAGACATAGGGATAAATAAGCAGAGATAAATGAAGTCTGGGCTGCAGATCCCCTAATTGGATTGCACTGGCTCCTTACACCCTCAGTTGTGGCCCAGACAAGAAGTAAATCCATTTGATTTCACAGCTGGGGGGGCTCGTGGCCCTTCAGATGGGCATGGCACCACCAAAGTGTCCAAATGCAAGCACTAAGCCTGTCTGAATGGGCAGGGATGGTGCTGGAAGGTGATTACCAGAGCAGATTGCTCGTCTGCTCTGTGCAGGAGGAGCTGAGAAAATCTTATGGTGCATCCCAGTGACCTGGGCTGAGCTGGCACAGCCCTGCCACGTCCAGCTGTGCCTTGGCTCAGGGCCCTGCTGCAAGGCTTGACCCAGTGGCTGCAGTTAAGCATTCTGTGCCTGTCTCAGGACTGTGCATCATCCTGCTGCTCCATGCAGGAGAGATCAGCTGGGCCTTGGAAATCTGGGAAAAACCACAAATGGGGGCTGAGGCACCTTGTGAGTGCAGTCTGCTGGTTTGGGCAATACCTGCAGAGCTGCGGGACTGAGGGAAGGGTTTCCTTCAGGGAATCCTGCTCCAGCTGGGCTTTTATATTTTATTATTATTCAGGATTCCCCAGAAGTGCTGGGCTGATATTTGCTGCATTGCTCAGCTCAGGATTCCCCAAAAGTGCTGTTTGATCCCTTCTCCAGTGCTCAGCTCAGGTTCCCTGTCCCTGGCCAATCCCAGTCCCTGCTGTGAGGTTGGGAACTTTTCCTTCTCAAAGCAGCCCCACTTAGCACAGCAGCCTGGTTTTATTCACTTCATTTCCTTCAGGCACTGGTACCAGTGAATTTGCTGCCCTGGGGATGGCAGCTCCAGCGTTGTTATTCCTCCCTGGGCAGGGAGCAGAGTGAGCACCTCTCAAATGCCACATTTTCACTTTTCTGCCTTTATTTTTCCTGCAGGAGAACTTCCAGTCAGTGTACAACTGGCAGTACATCCACTGCCTGTACTTCTGGTGTCGAGTTCTCAGCACCATCCACCCCAGTGAGGTCATGGAGCCCCTCATCTACCCCTTGACACAGGTCATCATTGGCTGCATCAAGTGAGTGGGGTTCCTCGTTCTCTTTGCTCGGCTTTGGTGTGTTATTTGGTGTTATGTGGGTTATTCTTTCTTCTTTATACAAGAGAAGTCTCAGCCTGAATAACCTGGGCAGATTATCCTTGTGACTGCAAGGAAAATGATCCAGAAAATCCTCACCCTCAGCTCTGTAAATGCATTCAGAAGCTGCATTTTTGGTGCCTGTTTGTTGGGACTGGAAGAAGTGGGCCACAGTTGTTGTTTTCAGGGTGTCTGCTGAGAATTCCCTCCTCACATCAGCTCAGATGGATGAAATGTTTGTGCTCTGAGGTGCCTGTTAACATTAGCATTGAGGGAATTTGGGGATCTCGGGTGATCTCCCAAATCCTGTTAGCTCTGCTAACCAGATTCTCAGCTCTAAAGCCAGCTCTGGAGGAGCTCCCCACGGTGATGGAGATAAGCAGATTTAAACGATCAGATAAGAGGATGCAAACATCCCCCTGGCACCCCCCTGCTCTGGGATGGATCCAGGCACCTCCCTGCCTGTCCTGCAGGTCACCCAGGGGCTGGGGCTGGGGCAGGGCATGGGGTGAGGCCCAGCAGGGTTTGAGCAGCTTGGCATGAGCTGCAGGAACTGCCTGGTGAGGCTTTGGGGGCTTGGGAACCCCCCAGGTGGGTTTGGGGTCACCTCACTGTGCCCTTCCAGGAGCTGAAGGAGCTGCAAGGGAGATGGAGAGAGGATTTCCAAAGGATGGAGGGACAGGACACAGGGAGTGGCTCCAAACTGAGAGAGGGGGCTTCAGATGAGAGAGCAGGAAAAAATCCCTGCTCCTGAGGGTGGGCAGGCCCTGGAATGGATGTGCCAGAGCAGCTGGGGCTGTCCCACCCCTGGCAGTGCCCAAGGCCAGGCTGGACAGGGCTTGGAGCAGCCTGGGACAGTGCAAGGTGTCCCTGCTATGGCACTGGATCAGCTTTAGGTCCCTTCCAACCCAAACCATTCCCTGATTCTGTGATTCCAGCCTTGGGAAAACAGAGTCAGATCCCACCTGGATCCCCTTGGAGCCAGGCTGGGCTGTGGAGGAGGCAGAGTGGCAGCTCTGGGGGCTGTGGCTCCATGGGACGGGCACTGTGTTTTTATTTAATATTTTTATTATTTTTATTTGAATTTATTTTTATTTAATATATTTATTTTTATTTATTTTTATTTAATAATTTAGGTTTTTTTACTATTTTATTTCTTTTTATTTAATATTGTAAAAATGTATTTTTATTATTTTATTCAATATTTTATTTTTATTTAATGTTTTTATTTTAATTTAATTGTATTTAATTTTTTTATTTTTATTTACTATTTACTGTTTATTCTTTTTATTTAATGGTTTAATATTTTTATTATAGTTTTATTTAATATATTTTTTATTTCTTTTTATTTAATATTATTATTTTTATTTCTTATTTTTATTATTTAAATTTTGTTTAATATATTTGTTTTTATTTGTTTTATTTAATATTTTAAATTTTAATTTTATTTAATATTTTAAATTTTATTTAACATTTTTATTTCTTTTTATTTCATATATTTTTATTTATTTAATATGTTAAAATTTATTCTTATTCAATATTTTAATTTTAATTTATTTTTATTTAAGATTTTTAATTATTATTTCTTTTTATTTCTCTGTTTTTGCTGCCCAGGCTGGTGCCAACGTCTCGGTTCTACCCCCTGCGCATGCACTGCATCCGTGCCCTCACGCTGCTGTCGCAGAGCACCAGGACCTTCATCCCCGTGCTGCCCTTCATCCTGGAGGTGGGTTGGTGCCTGCTGCACGCCCTCAGCAGCAGCTCGGGGCTCCCACTCCCCCAGAGCCCTGGCAGGCAGCGCCACAATTGCTGAGGAAAAAGAAAAGGGAAGCTGGAATTCAGCTTTTACTGTGTGGGAGCTGTGCCTGGGGCAGCTGGGCGCAGCATGGCCCCCCAGGCACAGGGGGAATTCAGAGCTGCAGGAATTCTTCCCCAGCCCCATCCTGCTGCTGTGGTCATCTCTGGTGAGGGCACAGTGGTTCCTGACTGCAGACAGTGGGAAATGGAAGGAAAAAACACTTCAAGAATGAAAAAAGCTTACACATATCTTCCTGAAGGAGGCCTGGGAGCTGAGAAAATGGAATTGCTGCGTCCCAGCTCCCTGCCCGCTCCCCACGTGGCAACTGGGAGTGCCAGAAATCCCCGAATCCCTCTCCTTCCTGCCTGTCCTGCCCTCAGTCTGCCTGTGGTTTCCTGGTGAGGTTCTGTGGCCCTGGTCCCTCATTATCCCCTCCCAGCCTGCCCCCAGGCTTCCTGGACATCAGTGAGGCCGTGCCCAGCCTGGCTGCACCCTCAGCGTGGGAGCCACACTTCCTCCCTGCCCTGAGGCCCTGCCAGCGCCCCTGGCTGCCCTCCCCTGCCTGCCTGGAGGGTGCCAGGGAGCCCCAGAGGCTGAGCTGGGGATCGATAGCTGTGTTTGGGCCACAGAAATAACTGTGCATAACGAGGTTTGTGCCATCGATCCCCCAGGCAGGGCCTCTTTGTTTGCACTCCTGTCCCTCCCTCCCAGAGAACCTGGATTGACAAATAAAATGTCAGGAATCAATAGCAGCCTCCTGCTCCTGTGGCCTGGGGGCACTGCTGTGACCTGAGCAGCCTCTGCCTGCTGTCAGCCTCCCTGTGCTGCATGCCCTCCATGGGGATGGGCTGCGGGTGGATCTGCTGCTGCTGCTCACAGGGAGGGAAATGGTTCCCTGCTCTGGAGGGCAGTCCCACAGTGTTTGGGCACTGGAGAGAGGAGCTGGGGCTGCTGCAGGGCGTGGGTGAGCAGGAGGGGCTCCTCAGCCCTCTCTGGGTGCCAGCAGATGTCATCAGCTGGTGGCTTTTTTATGTTTAAATGACATTGGAGCCTTCCCTGATGGCCACATGGGACCTTGCTTCAGACCAGTGGTTGGATCAGGTGTCCTGGGACAGTGATTTCAGTGACAGTAGTGAATTTGGTGTGAACATCACTTTGTGTTGCTTTGGAACTCTCCTCACCTTCAGGGACAGCTCCAAACCCCACTCCAGCTCTGGGGTGCAGCCTCTGACCGTGACAGAGTGGGGCTGAGGAGCAAACCCCAGCTTCCTGTGCCCTTGCCTGTGTTGGTTTCCTCTTCACACCTTGCACAGCCAGGGCTCCACAGCCTCAGGTGGGGCTTTGTTTGCTCCCTCCCTGTCCCTGCCTGGGATATTTGGGAATGCTGTGGGGCAGTGAGCAGGAATTGGGGCTCCTGGATTGTTTTCTTGGCTCTGCCACCACCTGCCTGCCCTTGGCTGAGTTGTGTGCTGGTTGATTTGTGCTGTGATCACCTTTACACTCTTTTTTTTATTTTTTTTTTTCTCTCCCAGGTTTTCCAGCAAGTCGATTTCAACAAGAAGCCAGGACGGATGAGTTCCAAGCCCATCAACTTTGCTGTGATCCTGAAACTCTCCAATGCCAACCTGCAGGAAAAGGCCTTCAGGGTGAGTGGGACCTGGGCTCCCTGTGACAAGGAATGTGCTCCATGTCCCTGTCCCCAAAGGCTGGACACGCCTTTCCCAGGCTGGGTTTGGGTGCTGTAGGAGTTCTGTGGGGTTCAGGTCGTACCCAGTCCCGTGATTTGTGTTTCTCTTGCTCAGGATGGGCTCATTGACCAGCTCTATGACCTGCTGCTGGAGTACCTGCATGGCCAAGCCCACAGCATTGGCTTCCCAGAGCTGGTTCTGCCCACTGTCATCCAGGTAAGGGGGCAGGCACTCTGGGGGTGCCATGGATGTGCACAGGGTGGGATGAATGATTTAAACTAGCAGTGACCTCAGGATGGCCCTCAGAATGAGAGGAGAGCCATTTACCTGTGCTTAATTTTTATTTTGAGTTTTATTTGTGTTTTGGGGGAGAACAGAGGCATCCCATCCAGTTAGGCTGGAGGCAGGGGAAGGTGCTCTGGAGTTTGCCACCTGTTGGGAGCCAGAGGCTGCAGAACTGCTCTGGGATGGGGCTGGGATGGTGAAGTCAGCTGAGTTCTTGGGCGTTCAGAGCTGCTGCTGTGGGGTCTGGGAGCAGAACCTGCTCTGAGCCCCAGCTTTTCCTTGTGCTCAGCCTCCCCGAGGTGCTCTCCACAAGATGGCAATCTTCCCTGCCAGTCTGGCCTTCCCAATCTTTCCCTTCCCAATCTTTCCCTTCCCAATCTTTCCTTCCCAATCTCTCCTTCCAGTTTTCCCTTCCCAATCTTCCCTTTCCCAGTCTTCCCTCCCTTCTCAGGCTCCCTTACCTGGAGCTGCAGACAGCCCAGCTCAGTGTGCCACTGTTGGGATGTGTTCCCTCATTCCCTCTGCTTTTACCTCAGGACTGGCTGCTGTCACATCCTCTGTGGGGACACGAACCTGTGCTTGTCCTGCTGTGTGCCACCAGCCCCTGCACACCTTGGGGTGTCCCTGGTGCTGGGGGAGCCCTGGCTGTGCCCCACAGGCTGTTTGGGGTGTCCCTGGTGCTGGGGCTGTGCCCCACAGGCTGTTTGGGGAGCAGAACTCTGCATCCTTTCTGAGAGCTGGCATCTGTCAGGGGCTGGCATGTGCCAGGCTCTTGGCTGCGTGCCCCGGGCTGGCACAGGGCTGCCTTGGCTGCTGGGAGCTGGCAGCCCCTGTGTGAGCAGCCAGAGCAGCTCCTGAGCCTGTGGCTGTGCCTGTCCCCCCTGTTGGCAGCCCTGTGCTGCAGCCAGCAGCTCTGGGAGCTGTGCAGGGCATTGCTGCATCCCTGCATTGCTGCATCCCTGCATTGCTGCATCCCTGCCTGGCTGCTCTGCCCACAGCCCCGGGGTGTCTGCCAGGCTGGGGCTGCCCTTGGCTCCCAAAAGCTGCCTGGGGAGAGGATTTTCTGCTGGAGAGCTTCCAGCCCAGCCCTGCTTCCATCCATGTGTGCCCAGCCTGCCTCCCTCCCTGCTGGGCTGCTCCAGCTGGCAGCGGCCGTGTCCCTCCTCCTCCTCCTCCTCTTCCTCCTCTGCTCTGGGGGGAGCTGGGCTGAGCTTCCCAGGCTCTGCTTCCCAAATTCTCTGCTGCAAGGCAGGAGGCCCTGGCAGATGAAAGGAGAGCCAGTGGGGATGGGAGGCACTTCAAAGCTGCTGCTGCTGCTGCTGCTGCTGCTGCTGGCCCAGGGCTGACCCTGGGGTCTCTGCCTGCAGGGGCTGGGGGCAAGAGCCCCTGCCCTGCCCTGCCCTGCCAGCAGCTCTCTGCTGCTGCTGTCCCCAGCCCTGTCCCAGGGCAATGTCCCTGTGCCAGCAGGGAGCTGGGCAGGGTTTGGCTCCCCTGCAGCACTTCCAGTCAGAGCAGCTGGGGTTTTGCTCTGGGGTTTTGCTCTGGGGTGTTTGAGGCTGGCACTGGGACAGAAGCAGCCCCAGCAATGACAGGGCTGGGCTGGGAAGCCTCAGTGCCATGTCCACAGACACACGTGGGTGTGCTGAGTGCTTCACTCTGCTGAGATCCCCTTGCTCCGTTTGGCAGAGCAGGGAAAAGCACACACAGACCCTGCTTTTCCCCTCTCTGTCCTTTGTCCTCTTTTACTGCCCTGGTTGTGTCCCTGCCTCTCCAGCCAGGGCTGAGATCTCGTTGGGTTCCATTAATTTCTGTGGCAGCCAGGGGTGGGACTGTGAGGGGAGCAGGGATGGAGCAGGGGCTGTGCAGGGATGGAGCAGGGCCTGTGCAGGGAGCACACAGCTGCAGAGTGCCCTGGCAGAGCCCAGAGTGCTGCAGGATTTCTGGTGACACTTTGTGGAGCACACAGCTCCAGAGTGCCCTGGCAGAGCCCAGGACTCTGCAGCATTTCTGGTGACACCTTTGCAAGGGAAGAACAATGATAGTGGATGTGGCAGCGATGGAATGGATCTGAGGCTGCAGCTGGGGGCTCAAGTGAGATAAATCCAATGACAAATGCATCTCTCAGTGGAGATAAATATGCAGCACCTATAAAAAATAAGTATTTTAGGAGGGGAGGGTGAGGGCAAGACAGGCTTCAGCAGCAGAGGAATTGTGTTGGTGGTTTCTTTGTGCTTTGGGGGAGGCAGGGAAGGTCTGGCTCTCAATTCCCATTTTTCTGGGCTGTGCTGTGCTGGCAGCTGGGGTGTGCTGGAGGGACAGGGACAAGGCTCCCTGCCATGGCTTCAGTTCTTCCTGTCCCTTTCCTCCTGCAGCTGAAATCCTTCCTGAAGGAGTGCAAGGTGGCCAACTACTGCAGGCCCATGAGGCAGCTGCTGGAGAAGCTGCAGGAGAACTCAGCCCACATCTGCAGCAGGAGGCAGAGAGTGACCTTTGGGGTGGCCAGCACAGCTGCTGTGGTGAGCATGGGGACAGCCTGGGGACAGCATGGGGACAGCCTGGGAACAGCCTGGGGACAAGGGACGGACACTTTTCCACTTCAGTTTTTGGCTCCCTGTGTGTTCCTGCAGTGCCCAGGCCTGGGGGGCAGTTCCCAGTGCCACCACTCCTGACCCAGGAGCTGGGAAAATGGGGTTGGAGAAGGGTCCCCACCGTGTGCCCCTGGCTGCCTGTGCTGGTTGGAAACAGCCTGGAAACCCTTGGAATGTGTGTGTGTGTGTCCTTTGTCCACAGGAGCAGTGGGAGAAGCAGCTGAAGGAGGAGGGCACGCCCCTGAGCAGGTACTACATGCAGTGGAAGAAGCTGAGGGAGAAGGAGATCCAGCTGGAGATCAGTGGCAAGGAAAGGGTGAGCAGCAAACCCTGGGTGTGACCCTGGGGACAGCAGAGCCACAGCCTGGGGACAGCCAGGGAACGGGGTGCTGGGATAGGGACAGCAATGGGGACAGGGGGACAGCCTGGGAATGGGGACAGGGACAGCCCAGAGTGGGGCCAAGCTCCTGCCCCAGACTGGCCCTGCTGCTGTGGTGGGACATTGCCCTGCTGCTGGAGCAGCTCTCTGCAGATTTGGGATTTTTTTCTGTTCAGAAAGGCAGATTTGGGGGTCTTTTTCCTGTTAAGAAAGGCAGATTTAAGGGTTTTTTTCTGTACAAAGAGAGGCAGATTTGGGGTTTGCTCTGTTCAGAAAAAATCAGATTTGGGGTTTGCTTTCAGCAGACAGAGGCACATTTGGGGTTTGCTCTGTTCAGAGAGGATTTGCAATGCAGAGAGACAGATTTGGGGTTTGCTGTGTTCAAAGAGAAGCAGATTTGGGGTTGCTGTGTTCAGAGACAGACAGATTTGGGGTTTGCTGTGCTGCAGGCTGCCCTGCTGGTGAATGGGGCTGTTATGTGCCTCGGTGGGGACTGGTGCCTTAATGATGCAGCTTTGTGAGCCCCAGCAGGAGAGGGAACACCATGAGGCCCATTAGGGCTGGGAAAATCCATGTCCCATTAGCAGCCATTGGGGAAGAAAGGCAATAACAGGAGAAAAAGAAAGCCAGCCTGGCTGGGAGCTGCAGCCTGCCTCAGACAGCAGCTCTGACCCTGCCTGCCCATTCCATTTGCTTTTCCCAATGCTTTTTAATGGGATGGGGACTAATCAGCTTGGTGAGTCCCTGCAGATAGCAGCCCTCTAGCTGGGGATTAAAAGGCTGGCCCCCTAATTAGCTAATTAGTGCTTGTGTGTGATGAGCACAGGGCTGTGGGCTGTGCCAGTGCAGGTCTCAGTCCTCTGGGGCCACTCCAGAGCACGCTGGGTTAATGTTGTGCCCATCCTGAGGGGTCTCAGAATGGGGGAGTGGCACAGCTCAGCCAGCACCAGGTCGTGCTTGGTGTGCTGAGGTTGTGCTGATGTCCCCCAGAGCTGCCTTTGCAAATGGGGATTTTTCCCTGTGGGAATGTGGAACCCCAGCTGGCAAACCCCTGCTGCCAGGACAGGAGCCTGCCTTGTGCCCCAGAAATGGGGGGAATGATGGAAATGATGGGAATTGTGGCAAACGCTTTCAGCCCTTGGTGGGGCTGCAGCATAACCAGCCTGGGGCTGCCCCATCCCTGCACAGTGCAGGGCCAGGCTGGAGGAGGCTCTGGGCAGTGCAAGGGGGCCCTGCCATGGGGCTGGGGGAGATTTGGGGTCCTTTCCTGCCCACACCAGCCTGGGGCCCTCTGAGCAGCCTGGGGTGGATGCCAGCCGTGGGGGCAGGCAGGTGAGAGCAGCACTTTGGCCGTGCCTCTGTCCATTTTGCTGTCCAAATCTCCTCCTTGGCACCTCTGGGCTGGGTGGTTTTCAAAGCCAGCCCTGAGCTGCTCCCAGCACAGACAGGGAGGAGCAGAGGCCTCTCCCCTGTGGCAGGAAGAGCAGGGGGAGGATGGTGATGATGATGATGATGATGATGATGATTTAAAATGAGGCCCCTGCGGTGGTGGAGGGTGATTTATTCCCTTCCCTACCATCCCTGCTGGGCAGTGCTCAGCCCCAGGATCAATATGGCCCAGCTGGGGACCATAACCCTGGGCAGGCTGGGGGAAATGGCTGGAATTGGCTGCAGGAGCAAAGCCACAGCTCCATCTCCTGCCCCTGTGCCTGTGCTCTCCCACTCAGGCTGTTCTGGCTGCTGGGGGTGGCTGTGCTTGGGCTGGAGAGGCTTTGGGCTGCTCTGGGGGTGCCAGGGGCAGCAGATGAGTGCTGAGTGTTTCCAGGCCAGCCCTGGTGAGCGTTTCCAAGCCAGCTGAGCATTTCCAGGCCAGCCCCGGTGTGTGCTGGTGCCCCAGTGCCTCCCAGGAGGGGTGAGCAGCCAGGCAGGCTGAGCTCTCAGAGCACTTGGGGTTTCATTTGCGTTCTGATTGTCTCTGCCCTGCTGGCCTGAGCCCTTGCAGGTAAATCCTGCCCCTAATCCCCCTCCGGAGAGGTGCAAAGAGCACCGAGGTGGTGTCAATGGAGGGCAGTTAATGGCATGATATTGGCTGCCTGCCCCAGGGGCCCCGGGCCCATCCATCTCCTGCAGGGCACGGATGCAGCCCTTGAGCATCCCCAGCACCTGGAACGCTGAAATTGCACCCAAACCCAGGGGGTGGCTCAGGATCTGCTGCTCCTGAGGTGCCCCATGGACGGATATCCTCATCCTCATCCCTGCATGTTCCAAGAGCTAAGGCAGTTTGTGAGGGCAGGATCAATGCAGAGCAGAGCTCTGTGAGCCCCCCTCACCCCGGGCACCCTCACAAGTCTGGCTGGCAGCTCACAGCCCCAGCTGCTCTGGGCAGAGCCAAGTTCTGCCTCTAAACACAGCCTTTGGCACTCAACGGCACCAGTGAGGGCTGCTCCTACGCTGGGGTTTGTTTGCTTTCCAGCTTGAGGACTTGAACTTCCCAGAAATCAAACGCAGGAGGCCGGATGAGAGGAAGGAGGAGGATAAGAAGGAATTCAAGGATCTCTTTGAGCTGGACAGTGACTCTGAGGAGGAGAATGGTGGATTCTCTGTGAAAGGTACAGGGCTGGGGCTGGGCTTGCCTTCTCCTTGTCCACAGTCCCCTTTTCCTTGTCCACAATTCCAGTTTCCTTGTCCACAGCTCCTTTTTCCTTGTCCACAGTCCCCTTTTCCTTGTCCACAGTCCCCCATTTTCCCTTTCCACAATCCCTGAGCAGGTTCTGTGCATGGCAGGGGCTCCCACCAGCACGGGGACCTTTGCTCCTGTCCTTGCTGCAATTCTGATTAATTTCTTTAATTTTGTCATTCATGTTATCCTGCCTGATGCTCCCAAGGAGCCCAGAAATGCCGGAGAGCAGGGGCTGGTGTCACCTGGCTGTGACCACGAGAGGGCCACAGGAAATTGTGCAGCCTGCCTGGAAGCTGAGCACAGAGTTTGGGATGAATCTGGGAGTTCCCTGGGGTTTGGGATGTCCTGGGTGTGTGAGAAGGGCAGGAAGGGAGGGAGGGGAATCTGCAGCCCCGCCTTGGTGCTGTGGATCCAGGGGAGGCTCCTGCTCTCCTGTTGCCAGCAGGATTTCTGGCAGAAAGGGAAAGCTGGGAATTGGGAATGGCTCAGGAGGAGGTGCTGGGCCCCTGCAGCACAGGGAAGTGCCTTTGGGGGGATGTCAGTGAGAAATGAGGAGAAATCTGCCCTTGGGTGAGTCCGGCCCTCCTGAGCTCCCTCCCTCACCTGTGCTGCTGCTCGTGTTCACTCACACCCTGAACCCCTCAGGGAAGGGCACGGCCTCAGATGACAGCTCAGAAGCCAGCAGCAAGGAGTTTGGGGAGGAGGATGATGATGAAGAAGGAAATTACGAGGTGGAGGAGGACGAGGAGGAAGAGCTGGAAGAGGACAGCGAGGCAGAGGGTGAGTGGGGAGTTGCTGACAGCACCAGGGCTTTCTGTCCTGCCAGGGTGCCAGGAGGGGCTGCACAGGGGTTAAAGTGCACACAGACCCTGCAGGTGCCACCCCAGGGTGCCCTCACCCTTCACCTGGGGCACAGGGGCACGGGGTAACCCTTTCCTTGCTGGAGAGCTCCCAGATTTCCCTTGGTGTTCCAGCCCCAGTGGGGCACTCTGGCCTCCTGTTCCTGGGGAACTCTGGGCTCCTGTTCCTGCCCCAGGGGGGAACTCTGGGCTCCTGTTCCTGCCCCTGTGGGGCACTTTGGGCTCCTGTTCCTGCCCCTGTGGGGCGCTTTGGGCTCCTGTGCCCCCCAGGCACGGCTGCTGTGCCCAGCCCTGCAGGGCTCTCCAGGATGAGTTAATGAGTGCCTGGCGTTAATTAGTGACCCCTGGCAGGCAGGCAGGCAGGCAGGATCCCTGACGCGGTGTCTCTCCCCAGCAGAGGAGGGCAGGGAAGGAGCCCAGCGTGCCCAGGGTGCCCAGGGTGCCCAGCAGAGGCGGAGCTGCCCCCGGGGCCTGTCCCGCGCGGACCTGCAGCAGCTGGCACAGGGAGGGGAGGACCTGGTGCAGGACCTGGAGTTTTCTGATGAGGACTGAGCAGCCCAGCCCTGTCCAGCCCGAGCCCTGCAGCACCTGGAGCTCAGCTGGGACCAGCCCCACATCCACAGCCTGGACTCTGCAGCTCAACTTGGACTTCTCCGGCTCTTTCTACCAGTTCTGCTTTTGGTACCAATAAACCCGAGGCCGAGCCAAACTGCTCAGCAGAGGGAATAAAACCCCATTAAAATCTGCTTTCAATAGCACAGGGTTCACTTGCAGCTCCTGCTGAGTGAGCTGAGCAAGGGCAGGGTGAGGGCTTGTCCAAGGTTCCCCCTCTCTGCCCCAGCAGCCACCCCAGATTCAGCTCTGGGGCCATCCCCAAACCCTCCTGGTGCCCAGAGTGCCTCAAGGACTGCAGAGACTCCACCAGAGCTTTGCAGCTTCCCTGGAAGCCCTGATCAGTTCAAGCTGCCCCAGGTGTGCTGCAGAAGGAAACTTTCAATTAAAGTTTCTTGGGTTAGGGACGTGCAGGCATGAAGGAATAAAGAAAGGCAAAACCGATAATTTAGGAAACTGCCCAGGTGAGAACTGCACCACTTTAACTGTAAAAAAAAATCACTTTGTAGAGGATTTTAACTTACCTGTCATTCCCAAAGAGAAAGGAATTCCCTTTTTCTCCTGGCTCTAACTTGGCTGCCTTGTGCCAGCTGGGAGCCAAGCCTGGATGGGATTCCAGGCAGGAATGTGGAAAGGAAGGACAGAGACTGCTTGGGTAAAGCCAGGTACCATCTGTAAATTAAGTGTTTTTCTTTTTTATTTAAATTGATTGCTGGAAAGCATTTTTATCGTGATGTGATGGATAATGAATTTTTTTTTTCCTTTTTTTACAATATAAAGAAGCTAAAGTACCACCAAAGCTATTCTGTAAGAAAAACGGCAGCACGTGCAACGTTTAAACAAAAAACAAACCCAAAAATAAAAAGGGGATGGGGGGGGGAGGAGAGGGAGGGAGAGAAAAGTACCACATGTGATTGTTGCTCACAACTGTACAAGTCACAGGAGGTCACCCCCAGCAGTTCCCAGCTCATTCACAGTAGTAAAAACTCTGCCCATTGCTTCAGCCTGGCCCCCTCCCTGCAGCCAGGGCTGGGGGGGCAGGGTCTGTCTGGTGGGCCACAGCAGCCAGATGTGCACTGAGCCGCCTCTGGAACCAGCAGCCAGGTGTGCACTGAGCCACCTCTGGAGCAAGGCTGCGCACACAGGAGCCTCCTCCCCGAGAGCAGCTGCTGCTCCTGGGCCCGACCATCCCAGGGAAATCCATCCAGCCCTGCAGGGCTGGGGCACGGGCACCGTCCCCTCTCTGGGCACTGCCAGGCCCCCGTGCCAGGGCAGGGTGGCTCTGTACCATCCGCACGAAGTAAACATGGACGGGAACTTGCCTTCTGTCCTTTTGTTTTTTTTGTCTCTCTTTTTTTTTTGTCTTTTTATCCTTTTTGTCTGTCTTTGGTATTGTTTTCAAAGTTGCTAGAGATGCATAGAACACCTGAATGAGGACGTGAGCCCGGTTGCAGGGAGGAGGAGAGCTTGGCTGGGGTGCCCGTGGCTGGGATTGTTTGCTCGAGGTACTGGGGCAGCAGCAGAGCCCCTTCCCCTCCCCGTGGAGGCAGAGAGCAGCCTGTCCGTGCCTCCCTGCAGGGCTCTGCAGCTCCACTGAGCAGCGTGGAAGGGACGGCAACGCTGCCTCCATCCTCCAGCATCCTTCTCTTCACTTGGCGTCGTCCCACGACAACATCTTTGGATCATTTTCCTTCCTTCCCTTTCAATCTTTTTTTTCTTTTTTTTTTTTGACAGTTCAGAAATCTCCGTGGTTCTTCTTTTATTTTCCCCAAACAAATAAAAAAAAGCAAACGCATCCAAAATAAAAAAACCACCCGAAACAGACCGTTCCCGCGGCGGGGGCGCTGGCCCCGTTAGGACGGGGGCTTGGTGGTGTCGCCGAGCAGGGCGGCGTTGCCGTTCTCCTGCTTCGGGGAGCCCCGGCTGGGCGCGGCGCCGCCGAAGGGCGAGGCCACGCTGCCGGTGGAGGCCGGGCGGAGCTCGCCCGGGGCCGCCTCCCGCTCCGGGGGCCGCAGCCCCGGCGGCTGCAGCGGCAGCGCCAGCGGGAACCCGGCCATGCACAGCACCCGGCCCAGCCGCTTGGCCACCTGCGGGAACGGGAAACACAGGGTGAGGGTGGGAGAGAGGGGCAGCACCCAGCGGCGTGCAGGACGCCGGGGCTGCTGCTGAGAGAAGCGTTCAAACAGCCCCGGGCGTGTCCGAAGGCAGCCTGGACACCCTGGAGCACCCGGGGACAGTGCGAAGCGTCCCCCCATGGCAGGGCTGGCACGGATGGGATTGATCTCTATGGAGCAACCCCATCCCAGTGCCCCTGAAAACCAGAGCAGGGCCGGTTCCTCCTCTCCTCTCCTCTCCTCAAGGATTCTGTCCTGCAGCCCTGCTCCTGGGCACTGCTGGAGCCCCAGGGCTGCCCTGGGTGTGCTGGGACAGCCCAGCTGAGGGGCCCGGGCTCATCCCTGCCCTCCTACCCACGGACACTTCACAGGGCGCTGCTCTCCCTCTGCCCAGGGCGCAGCGCCGCAGGAATTGCTCTTCAAAGGGCCGAGGCAGGGAGGGAAAACAAAACTGCTGAACCTCTCCCTGCTGCAGCAGCTCCTGCCTCCCTGCCAGCACCTCCACAGCTGCTTCCCATTTGAGCTTAACCAAAACCAGGGGCTGCTGCTGGACCCAGACAAGTGGGACATTATTCAGGGAGCAGCATCGGGGCTCTGCTCCCCCCGTCCAACCCCCAGCCCTGCCTGGTTATACAACTTTAAATGCTATTGATGAAATTGAAGGCATTTTTCAAGCTCGTATCTCACATTCCCCCCGCCCCAAGCCCCATCTCCGAGCTGTTCAGGGCTCTCTTGTTTTTTAAGGAACATAAGAGTTTTATTTCCTCCTGAATTGACCCACGGGGAACAATTGCCCACAGACCCTTTTTACGAGCCCCCTCATAAACAGGGAGGGCTGCAGGGAAAGCACTAAAGTCTCTCATTGTTTGTTCCAAGGCAGCACGAGCAGCGTGGGCTGGGGAGCCGTGCCAGGGCTGGCACTGCCACAGCCCTGCAGGACAATCCCAGGGCACACAGCACAGCACGGGCAGCAGGGACTGCCCAGCACTCAGAGGGAAAGGATCCAGCAGGGATGCTCTGGGTTTGAGTCCCGCTGAGGGGAGGGGGAAGGGAGCTGCTGTGGCTGGAACCAGCCCATTGAGAGCTTCCCTGTTATTCCCTCACTGCATCCCTGTCACTCCCTGCCACCACTCAGCCTGGAATATCCATTTCTGCCCCTGGGCAGGGAATTCTGTCAGTGGTTTCTCCCTGAAACAGCTGTGACAGCTTTCAGGTGAGGCCATGGAACATTTTCAAGGACAAATAAAGCGTTCTTGAAACAGAATTGCAACTGAATTATTGCTGAATAAATGACATTCTATAAACCACGTTTCTGGACACCCCAGGGACAGCTTCACCTGTTCTGGGAGAGGAGATTTTCCTACCTGTGACCTGATCTTCAGGGCAGGCCCCAGCTTGAGCCCCATGTTGTTCAGTAAGTGCTCTTCTGTCAGGAGGGGCAGGGTCTCCCCATCGATGGCCTGCTCTCGGAATACCTGAGGGGACACACAGGGACACACCTGAGCCACCCTGGCACCCTGGAAAAGGTGAACTCAAAACCCTCAGAGCCTGGATTCATCCCCCAGGGGTGTTTGCAGCCCTGTACCCACAGCCTGGAGCCATCCCTCTGGAGCCAAGGGGATTTTCTGCTCTTGGACCCAGCACAACTCACTGCACCCATTCCCATTCCCTTCCCCTCCTCTGCAGGAGCCAAAACTCTCCCTGAAACACTCCACAAAAAGCCTGCACTTGGGAAAAGCATCCCCTGGGGGCAGAGACAAAGCTGAATCCCAGCCAGGCTGGGGCAACTCTGAGTTGTGCTGGAGTTCCCTGAGATGTGGTTCTGGAACCACAGCATTCCAGGGAATCCTGCAGGTTTCGGATGATGAACATTCCAGGGAATTCTGCAGGGTTTCCTGGCTCTGGAACCACAGCATTCCAGGGAACTTTCCAGCATTCTCCTGGCTCTGGAATCACAGCATTCCAGGGAAGCTCCCAGGCCCCATCCCACGGCTTGGCCGGCAGCAGGCTCAGCAATCCATGAGGATAAAAGCCAGGAAGGCCCTCGGGGCTCTGAGATGGAGCTCCCAGGAGGGACAAGCCCAGCTGGGAGGGAGCAGACCCCCGGGGAAGGAGGATGCTCCTCCTTTCGGGCGTACCTGAGTGTACTCGGTGCAGCCAGACAGGTTGGACACGAAGCTGCAGACGTCCTCCACTGTCCATTTGCTGATGTCCTCCAGCGCTGGGCTCTCCTCCCCATCCAGAAACAGACCTCCCATGGTGCCTGGGGTGTGGGAAGGACGGGAGGAGAAAGGAACATAAATCATTAAAATCCCACACGGACAACAAGCAGCCTGCAATCTGAATATCTGTCTCCAGCCACACATTCATCTTTAATGACCTGTCAATTAAAGCTCTGGGCAGGGTCAATTCATAGGCCTCTTCCTCCTGGAGGTCCCCGGCTGGGGGAGGGAAGGAAAAATCCCAGCTAATGCATTTCATGTGTGCAATGCTGCTCAGCTGCGGGGGAAGCGGGGAGGGCAGGGCAGCACGGAGCCTGCAGGAGTTTGTGCTCCCGGAGCACAGAGCTCTGCCTGCCCCGGGGCTGCTGCAACAGCCCTGCTCCTGGAACGTGCCAGGAATGACAACGACGGCAGCTCCTGCTGCTTCCCGGGGCTGGAACGGTAACGGGATCACTGGGCAGCTCCTGCTCATTCCCATTCCCATTCCCAGGGCTGGAATGGTAACAGGATCACTGGGCAGCTCCTGCTCATTCCCATTCCCATTCCCATTCCCATTCCCATTCCCATTCCCAGGGCTGGAACGGTAACAGGATCACTGGGCAGCTCCTGCTCATTCCCATTCCCATTCCCAGGGCTGGAACAGTAACGGGATCACTGGGCAGCTCCTGCTCATTCCCATTCCCATTCCCATTCCCGGGGCTGGAATGACAACAGGATCACTGGGCAGCTCCTGCTCATTCCCATTCCCATTCCCTGGCTGGAATGATAACGGGATCACTGGGCAGCTCCTGCTCCTTGCCAGGGCTCCAGTCCCACCCTGCCCAGCCCGAGCTGTGCTGTCCCTGCAGCCCTGTCACTGTCACACAGAGCGTGTCACCCAGAGGGTGTGACAGTGGCTCCCAGGGGCTGGGGCAGCCCCCCGGCCCTGCAGCCTGACAGAACACCCAGAAAAACCCCAAAGGGAGCCAGGGACAGGCACAGGGGGTGGAAATGGGGACAGGAACACTCAGGGACTCAGAGCTGCTGTGGGGGAAAGGTGAGGACACAGAACAAACCCAACCCCACAAACCAAATCCCACAAACCAAACCAATTCCCACAGAATACCTCTTTAGGGTGGGGAAAGCCAACACCAGCCCCTGGAACTGGCTGCTGGCTGCTGTTTGGACCAGCAGAGCACAAGGACGTTTACAAGGATGAGAACATCCAGGATTCTCAGGCAGGGAAAGAGTTTATGAGGGGTGTGAGCTGCTCTGCTCAGCGCATGGAGAATGCAATTGCCAGGAGAAAAATATTTCTCCCAGGAGCCTGTCATGACAGAATGATCTGTCCTGTGGGCTTGGGGCTTCTCCCGGGTGGATCAGATGGATATAACCCCTGCTTCTGCCCACAACTGTGGGACAGCACAAGGGAAAAACAAATACAACAAAGCCATGGAGGGGAGCACAGGCCAAGGAGCAGCCAATTCCCTGGGGAATAGCCCAGGGCTGAGGGAACAGGCAGGGAAAGGAGCAGAGCCACACACAGGGCCTCCAGCACATGCAGGGAGGCAGGGAAAGCTTGGGATCTGCAGGGCTAGCTACGGTGCCAGGGAGATGCTTTAGGGCAGCAGGGCCTGCCCAGGGAGCAGGCACAGCCTCTGCAATCGTTCCCACACGTTTCCTTCCCATTTCCTGCTCCCTGGGCTGTCCCTGGGCAGGGGACAGCTGGGGCTGCTAACCCAGAGCCACAGCACCCTGTGATCCCTGTGTCCCCTCCCTGCTCGGGCAGCCCAGACAATGAGAACAAATGGGTGCCAGGGGCTGCAGCTCCCGTGGCAGTAATGACCTGTCAGCTCACAGCAGCCACCGAGGGCAGCACCAGAGCCGGGCCTGCTCTGCCTGGCTGCCTGATAAATGATGCTCCGGGGCTGCAATGGACTGGGGAGCGCCCCAGCAGCTCCTGTGGGGCTGGGAGGAACCCATGGTGCCAGGACAGTGTCCCCAGCCCAGGCACACAGGGCCACCCTGGCACCACAGGGCCACCCTGGCACCGGCCCACCTCTGGGCTCCATCAGCCCCGTCCCCATCCCTGAGCACCCCCTGTGTCCCCCAGTGAGGGCTGGGGTCAGCAGCAGCACAAGGCTGCGCTAATTGCTCTCCAGACTGCAATCAATAGAAGGATTTTAGCCTCCTGCACACTCCATCCTTCACCTCTTCCAGAGGACGGGGCTGCACAGGGCCCTGGGAGGAGGAGGAGGAGGAGGAGGAGGCTGAAACCTTGAGGAGATGAGGTCATGGAGCCACAGCCCCAGAAAGCCGCTCTGGGAATGGAGCTGGACCAGCAGGGACAGAGCAGCTCCTCCTCCAGCTGCCTCCAACTCCTCACCCTCCTCAGCTGGGTGCAAAAAGGGGTTCAGGAATTGTGTGGCACAGGGGTTCAGGTGGGTGCAGCCCTGCCTGCCTGCCCTGGGTGCTTTGTGCTCCCCCAGAGCCGCAGAACACATTTGTCACCCACCCCAGGACGGCTGGATCAATACAACCCTCAATATTTCAGCTGCTGAGCTCCCACCTCGAGCCCTGGTGCTGCATCCTCCACACCCCCTGTCCTCCCGAGGCTGTGCAGGCGGGAGGATTCGCTCTGGAGCAGCACAAACCCTCAGGGAGAGCAGCCCCACGCTGGGTGAAACCAGCCAGAAGCCAAAGAGCCCTCGGGAAGAGACCCCCAGCCCTGGCTCAGGCTGCACAAGGCAGGGGAGGAGGGCAGGGAAACCCAGCCCGGAGCTGTGCTGGTGATATAAATCCAAAGTGATAATAATAAATGGGCTATTAGAGCATCTCACACACGGCTGGGGGAGGCAGGGAGGGCAGCCAGCCCCAGCCCAGCTCCCCACAGGGCCAGCAGCACCGTGAGCTGAGCCCAGCCCTCTCTAATGGCCGGGAGGAAACGGCTCCTGCAGCAAGGCTGGGCAGCCCGAGGCAGCAGGAATATTCATCATCCTGGCCACCTGCCTGCCGCTGAAACATCGCTGAAACATCGCTGAAAAATCGCTTCCTCCTTGCTGCCTGGGAGGCAGCTCTAATGAGGGATGGGCAGGCAGCTCCTGGTGTGGGGAACAGCACGGCACAGCACGGCACAGCACGGCATGGCACGGCACGGCACAGCCCCTCTCCCTCCCCGTGTGCCCTGCCTCCTGCTAATTGCCCTGCCAGGTAATGAGCTGGGGCAGGTTTGGGTTCTGGGCTGGGCTGGCGGGGCTCCCTGGCTGTGAGACCACATTTGTGCCACCCCCAGCCTCTCTCAGGGCTGGCAGTGACCTCCCTGTCTGTCTGTCTGTCTGTCCGTCCCATCCAGCCCAGCTCTCCCAGTGTCTGTGACACAGAGAGGCACCACAAAGAGCCCCTGCCCTGGAACAGGGCACCTGGGAGCCAGGCTGGAGAACCCTCCAAGGCCATCAAATCCAACCTTTGCCCAATGCCCACCATGTCCCCAGCTCAGAGCACCACGTCCATCCTTCCTTGGCCACCTCCAGGGATGGTGACACCATCACCACTACCCTGGGCAGCCCTTCCAACACCTGACCACCCTTTCCATGCACAAACTCTTCCTTTAGACACAAGAGAACCTCACAAAGCAACCACAACCATGAGCAGGGGGCAGAACCCCCATTCCAGCTCCATCAAATCCATCCCTACTCCACACCACCATCTCCACAGCCTCGCCTGCATGGAAGTAGGGGCCCTTGGACATTCCAGGGATGGTGACACCACCACCTCCCTGGACAGCTCTTCCAATGCCCAACAACCCTTTCCATGCACAAACTCTTCCCTTAAAGCCAAGAGAACCTCACAAAGCAACCACAACCATGAGCAGGAAGCATTCCAGCCCTTCCCAACCCATCCCTGCCCCGCGCCAGCACCTCCCCAGCCTCACCTGCATGGAAGTAGGGGCTCATGGTGTAGGGGAAGCCGAAGGGCAGCGGCTGCGGGGCGGGCAGCGAGGTCGGAGGCAGGTATTTCACCTCGGCCTTGCCCACGGCGGGCCCCAGCAGGTGGCTGGGGGACTCGGCGCTGGAGGAGCCGCAGGGCACGGTGCCGGGCGCCGCGCCCGCCTCGCCCGCCTCCTTGGCGCCCTCGCAGGCCTTGCCCGCGCCGCCGTCCTTGCCCTCCTTGGGCTCCGCGGCCGCGCCGCCCTCGCCCTTGAGCGCCTCGGCCTTGTCGTCGCCGTCGCTCTCCGAGTCCTTCATGTCGTCGTCGTTAGAGTCCTGGGCGCCCGCGCGCGGCTCCCGCGGCTCGCCGGGGCCCTGCGGCTCGGCCCGCGCCTGCGAGGGGCCCTTGCGGCCCGCCCGCCGCGGCTGCTCCTTGGCCGGGGCGGCGGCGCCCGGCGCCAGGGACAGCAGCGGCGCGTTGTTGTGGCGCAGCACCAGCATGGCGTTGCGCCGGGACAGCTCGTCGCGCAGCGCCTGGCCCTCGGGGACGTCGTGCACGCTGCGCAGCGCCGGGTGGTCGGGGGGCAGCCCCGGGTGCAGGCCCAGCGGGTCGGCGGCCAGCAGCCTCTGCCGGTGCAGGTTCTCCAGCTCCTTCTGGCGGATCAGCTCGGCCGACATCTCCAGCCTGTGGGGAGAGGGGATTGTGGTGAGGGGTCGGGGGAATGTGGTGCCAACCCAGCCCTGCAGGAGTGAGGTGTGACCTCCACACCTGGCCAACATCTCCAGCCTGTGGAGAGAGGGGACTGTGGTGAGGGGTCAGGGGAATGTGGTGCCAACCCAGCCCCGCAGGAGTGAGGTGTGACCTCCACACCTGGCCAACATCTCCAGCCTGCGGGGAAAGCGGATTGTGGTGAGGGGTTGGGAGAACGTGGTCCCATCCAGCCTCGCGGGAGCCAGCTGGCACCTCCACACCTGCACAGGCCTCACTGGGACCCTGCTGTGCCATCCCCACCCAGCTCACCCCGCAGCAGGACAAACCCAGCCCTTCCCACTCCTACCTGGCCAGGTTTTGCTTCCGTAGCATCTCCTGCTGCCGTGCAAACATCTCTGCCTGTGCCGGCTGCAGGAACCCGTAACCTGGGCAGGGAGAACATTGCAGGTTATTGCTGTCAGCACTGACCCCTGGCTGCCCCAGGGCCAGCTCCCCAGGGGAAAAAAGGACACCTGAGTGTCCCACCTGAGTGCTGCTTTTTGTTCCAGAGCCCAGCTATCCCCCTCACTGCCATGGCAGGAACACAGGGCCAGGAAGAGCAGCCAAGGAATCTGCTCCTCTGGCTGCAGAACCAGGGGCAAGTTGGCACAGCAGCCATGGGGAGACACTGAAATGTGTGTGGGGTGTGTGGCTGCAGGGCAGACTGTCCCAGCAGCCATGGGGAGACACTGAAATCCTGTGTGGCTGCAGGGCAGACTGTCCCAGGCTGCCCCTCTGCCCTGCCCTGGCATCACCTGGGCGCTCACCTGGAGTCTGGCACAGTGCTGAAGGCACCCCGAGGAAGGGAGGCCTCAAGTGGGGCCCCAGGGCGATGTGGGGAGCGTTCTGGGGCGACAGCAGAGGCGGAGGGTGGGAGATCTCCCTGCAGGAATCACAAAATAAAGCCCTGTTGGAAACCTGGAGGCTCCCAAGGGCTCAGGAAGAACATCTTGGCTCCAGATGAGCTGCATCCTGCCCCAGAGGCTCTCTCTGCCTCCTCACCCTCATGCGGAGCTTCTGAAGTGGAGAGAAAAAAGCAAAAAGAGCAGAACCAAAAGGGGAACAAAGCAGCCAGGACTCCACAGGTCCCACACATTTCCCACCTTTGCTCCTGTGGCCTTTCAGCCGGGCTGTCCAAAGGATTTGCCCTGGCAGCTTAAAAGGGAGGGCTGAGGATGCTCCATGTGCCCCTCCCTCATCACATTTGGGTTTCTGCCTCCACTGCCTCACACCTGAGAAGGAATTCTGTGCTTGGGGAGTGGGTTTGGGAAGATCTGAAAGCATCACTGGCTTGCAAAAACCCCTGTCCTAGCTGGGCTAAGGGATGACCTTTAATCATGGAGAGGAGAGCTGAAGTGAGGCAGAGGGAAATACAGACAGGAGAGGGATGTGAGCAGGAAGGGCAGTGGGGTCAGGGGGAAGGAATCCTGCTGGAGAAGGGTGGGTGAAGCCAGGCAGAATGGGCAGAGCAGACGCCAGGGGCTGGGGAGACTCAGAGCGGCAGCACTGGGTGGTGGGAAGGGGACAATCCTGGAGAGAGGCAGGGAGCACTTGCAGCAGCAGGAAAGCAGGAAAAAAAAGGCAGGAAGGGAATAAGAGCCAAGGTCTCTTCCATTAGTCAAATCTGCCCTGGGAGCCTGCAAGCAAATCTGCTTTCCGGCTGCACGTCTCTTAATTCCTTTTGATGGCCACTTACAACATTATTACCTTCAGCAGGGCATCCAGAGGCACAGCCAAGTGCCGGGCCGTTTATTTTCATTTTACAGTATCTCCCTGCAAAAATCTGCTCTGGGAGAGGCTGGAGGCCAAGGCACAGGGAGGCAGAAGGTGCCTGTGACTTTGCAACAAGCACAGCACGTGCAGAGGCGCTGCTGCGGGGGGATAACAACGGGAGCATCCTGGCCATCCATGGATCATTGTGGGCACGGATAGTTCATGGGCATGGGTCAGAACATGGGCATGGATGGTTCATGGACGTGGATCATATTGTGGGAGTGGATCAGATTGTGGGAATGGATAGCTCATGGGAATGGATCAGAGTGTGGAAATGGATCAGATTGTGGGCATGGATAGTTCATGGGAATGGATCAGATTGTGGGAATGGATCAGCTCGTGGGCATGGATAGTTCAGGGGAACGGATCAGGTCATGGCCATGGATCAGACCGTGGAAATGGATCAGATCACAGGCATGGACCAGGTCATGGAAATGGATCAGCTTCTGGAAATGGATCAGATCACGAGCATGGACAGCTCATAGGAATGGATCAGCTCATGGCCATGGACAGTTCATGGGCATGGACAGCCCATGGACAGCCAGACAAGGATTCCTGAGCACAAAGTGGGCGAGGAGAGCCCTTCCCAGCTGCACTTTACCCCACTCTGCGCATCCACTACACCACACTGAGCCGGCTGCGCTGCCCCTCCCCAGCCCCTCTGTTCCCGGCGCCCCCTCCCCGCGGCCTCTCCGGCTCCGTGCCCCCCTCCCCGGCTCTGCCCTAACCTAATTGCGCCCCGGCGGTGTCTGGAGGCGCGGCGCGGATCGATCGCGGCTGCCGCAATGTTAATGCCGCCCGCGCGCCGCTGGCAGCTCCAATTAATCTCAGGTAACGCCGCGCTCGACCTTCGCCTCCGAGCTGGGGCAGCAGCCAAGCGATGCTTATGTAATTACACCGTGAAGTGTGTAATCACCTGCCCCGATCCCCGAGGCCTCGCAATTAGCCGGGCCGCGGTGGCGGGGCTGCCAAGTGCTGCTGCCACCCGGGCCGGCCGCCGATGAATGAGGGACAATTAAAGCGGCGTGACGGGGGCTCCGAGGTGTCCGCTCGATCGTAATTAGCTGTAATCACGGCGAGACGAGCCTGGCAGACGTGCTGGTCGTTTTATAAGAAGCAATTTAGGAAATCAAGCCGCTGTTAACCATCGCGTGGCCGTGCCCTCCTTCCCCCGCCTTGCCTTGGGGATGTGCAGGGTGCTGCGGGACAGCCACGCTGCCCATGGAGAGCCCAAAACCAAGGAGCTCCTTGGCTGGTGCCAGTCTGTGCCCAGGGAGCAGAGGGTGGGATGGCATCAGGGCTGGGAGCTGGAAAAGGAGAGGTTCTCCCATGCTGGCAGCCCAGTGCTCTCCCCAGGTTGTTTTGATGCTTTCATGTTGTGCTACGGGCACGACTTTGATCCCTGAGGAATTCACATCTGCTCCAGACTCTGCAGTTCATTCCCTCAGAGCTTCCCTGCCTTCCTGGGCCGGGCAGAGCCCCGGGGAGCCCCTCAGCTGTGTGACACGAGCGACAGACCCTCTGTGCCAGCCCACAGAGCCACCCACGGGCACAGAACCTGCTGGAGCCTGCCCTGCTCCCTGCCAGCCCCTCTGCCCCATCCCTGGCACAGGAGGAAGGCAGCAGCACCACGCTGTGCCCTGGCACAGCCTGGGCATCCTCCCAGCCTTGCCAGCCAGCTGGGAGAAGAACTGGCAAGGCCAGAGCACAAAGCCCCCGAGACCTCAGCAAAGGCTGCCGTGCCTTCAGCCAGGTGTGCAGCAAACGCTGACCCTGCATCCCCTCCCAGGTACCTGCCAGCCTCAGATCCCCCATCAGATTCCCAAATTCCTTCCTCATCTTTCTCCTCGGCTCAGAGGCAGAACTGCAGTGCCCCGCTCTGAGGAGGTGAATTTAGCCCCTGGCAATTACATCTGATAAGCCTTGTCCTTCCCTGGAAGAGAGCAATTCTGTGCTGCTCACATTCCTCCCCCTGCCCCCTTTTCCTTTTCCCCCCCTGAAATGCCAGCTGGAGGCTTGTGAGCTGGGTATTAGGGGATTTGCACTGCACGCTGCTAAATTTGATATGTCCTTTAACAGGAGACAAATGGTTCTCGAGGCTTAAAAAGTATCGACTTTTCTTTAACAATAAGCACTAATGGCCTTCAAATAATCAATATTTAAAGTCATTATGGGGTTACACATTATACTGTTAAAACCAAGCCTTTCACTTTAACCCCATGATATCCTCCCCAGGCTGGAGCAGAGCTCCCCCCTGGCTCGAGCCAGGCTCTGGGGGCAGGCCGGGAGCACAGGCTGTGACTGGAGATGTGAGAGGGTCAGGAAATGCAGATTGAAACCGGCAAGGCATGGAAATAAATTTAGAACGGATGGAAGAAGAGGGAAGGGAGGGGGGCAAAGAACGCATGAAAGCTCTGCTTTCTTCTGCTCTGCATTTGATAGGAAGAGACACTTTAAACCCGAGGTAACAGGCAGGAGGCACAGAGCTCCTGGCTGCTCTGCCTTCCCCAGACACTGCCAGCAAGGGAGAATAAATAAAATCAAAGGCCTTGCTAGAAATGCTGTTTGGGATTTCCAGGCAGGAGAAGAACATGTGCTGGCACTGGAGAGGGGCTGCTTTGTGCTGCCCCCTCAAAATGCAGACTGCTGAAACCAAACTGCTTAAACCAGGGCAGGATCTTTGGCCTTTGCTCTGCAGCGCCTTCAGCCAGGTGGGAACCAGGGAGGAGGGATCCTGGCAGGGCAGAAATCAGCACCACAGAGCCTGCAGAGAGGAGAGGGGACACAGGGCTGGGCTGGGTGAGAGCAGGAGAGAGATGGTGCCCACAGAGGGCAGGAGCTGTGCCCAGACAGGGCAGGAGATGGTGCCCACAGAGGGCAGGAGATGGTGCCCACAGAGGGCAGGAGGGGTGCCCAGAGAGGGCAGGAGATGGTGCCCACAGAGGGCAGGAGATGGTGCCCACAGAGGGCAGGAGGGGTGCCCAGAGAGGGCAGGAGATGGTGCCCACAGAGGGCAGGAGATGGTGCCCAGACAGGGCAGGAGGGGTGCCCAGAGAGGGCAGGAGATGATGCCCACAGAGGGCAGGAGCTGTGCCCAGACAGGGCAGGAGCTGGTGCCCACAGAGGGCAGGAGATGGTGCCCACAGAGGGCAGGAGCTGAGCCCAAGGAGCCAGCAGGAAAAGGAAAACCTCCCCAGAGCAGGGAGGAGGAATGAGGCGGTGGAGAACAAACCGCAGCAACAGCAGATGGGAGGAAGGGAATCCAAAAAGCCAGGCTGGGTATTTTGGGCACATCTCTGCTGAGAGGAAGCCTCTGGCTGGTGCAGGGTGTCTGTCAGCCCCTGCAGGGAGGCAGGGGGTGTTTTAGGGGGTGCCTCTCTCGGGCTCCCAGCCCAGCTCAGTGCTGCCAAGGGGCTGGGCTTCCCAGGAGCCCGGGCTGGGGGTGCTGCTGGCACCTCAGCCTGGCACATTCCGTGCTCCTGGCACTCCTGCTGCCTCCCCCGGCTCCTGGGGGACGAGCTGTGCTCCCCCTGCCTGCTCAGAGCCACGCTGCTTGTGCCAGCACCTGCCTCAGCACCTGCCTGGCTCTGCCCTCTGCTCCCGTGAGAGGGGTGGGACCCCCAGAGCCCACAGTGCAGGCACAAAAACCAACTCCCAACAGCTGCCAGCACAGAAAAACGCACCCAACACAGCCAAGGAGCTTCACATCAGTGAGCAGAGAGGGCAGCACAGGAACCCAGCCCTGCCCCAGCTCCTCTCCAAGCCCAGTGAGCACAGAGCCCAACATCTCACCCAGCCCTGCCCCAGCTCCTCTCCGAGCCCAGTGAGCACAGAGCCCAACATCTCACCCAGCCCTGCCCCAGCTCCTCTCCGAGCCCTTCTCCGTGCAGGCCATGGGAGATTTCCCCTCAAGAGGAATCTTTCCCCGCGCAGAGAGAAGCAGGGATGAGCACCCCGGGGAGGAAATGCCAGGCTGAAGGAGCCCAGCAGAACTCTGCCAACAGGCCCTGGAGGCACAGCCGAGGAGCAGCACCCCAGCAGCTCTGCAGGGTACAGCCACCTGCCAGCCTGCAGGAGAGGCAGCAGCGTGCAGATGGAGGAGCTCCAGGCTGGGGTGCTTACGGTGGCACCTTTCAGTTGTACCCTCTCCTCTTCCAAGTCTTTTTATAACACCGAACTCGAGCATCTTCCCAAGCAGGCCGCCAGGCCCTGGCATCCCAGCTGGATCCATCTCCAAAGGGATCCAGGAAACCAAAACCACGAAGCCAAATGAATTCTCCAGCAGACTGTGCCTTGGGTCTGCTGTTGGCAGGATGCCTCAGTTCCACTGACTCCAGGGAGCACAGAGATGAAGGCACCAACCACTCTGCCACAACCACGACCTGGGCCCAAGAAAATCCGGATCTGTGTGTTTGTGTGCCTCATCCCCACAGAGCCAACCTCCCAGCCCCTTTCTGACCAGCAAAGATGCAATAATTAATTCATTAATTAATGGCACCCCTGGACCTCCCCAAGCTCAGTTCACCCCTCCTGCCAGCAGCACCTCCCCGTGAGCAGCCTCCAATTAATTAATATTTAATTAATTAATGGCACTCCTGGGATTACATGGACCTCCCCACGAGCAGCCCCTCCCTGTGAACAGCCTCCAATTAATTAATAATTAATTAATTAATGGCACCCCTGGGTTCCTCTGGACCTCCCCACAAGCAGTCTCCAATTAATTAATAATTAATTAATGGCAGCCCCGGGTTCCTCGCCAGCAGCCCCCTCCCCAGAGCAGCCCCCAGCCTGCCGTGGACGCTTTCTGAGGCAGCCCCGGGGCCGGGCTGGCTCCTCTCCAGCCCACACAGCGCCGGGGAAAGCGGCTGCAGGAGGCTCCTCCGCGCCTGCATTCCTCCCAGGTCTGCTCAGGAGCTGGGATTTATGGCCTGGGTTAGCCAAAGCACACGCTGTGGGAGAGACAGAGCCTTCCAGAGCTGCCCGGCCCCTCCACAGTGCCAAGGTGTTGCTGGGAGAGCAGGAAATCCAGGCGGGATCTCCAAGGCTCTGAAAGGGGGAATTCTGGGCTCGGCACACCCGTGCACTCACTGCAGGGCTGAGGGTGCAGCCCGCTCTGCCCCCAGCCCGGCACAAAAGCCAAGAGAAGTGGAAATGCCAGAGCCCTTCACTGCTCATCCCACGACATGCACAGCCCGCGCATCCCCACAGCCCCCTCCTGCCCCTCCGTCGCTGTCAGGAACGCACACAGCTTTAATTTAATTTCCCTCTGAAGTTCTTGATTGCAGAGGGAATGGCTCGTGGCACAGAGCAAGATAAATGAGCTAGAATTTCCTGGGGGTGGGGGATATCAGCTTTCCAGCACTCCCGGCAGTGGGAGAGGCAAGCTGAGGCTCCTTTCCCTAACAAAGAAAACTTCTTCTCCCTCTGTTCCACCTCAGAGCGCTTCTCCTCTCTCATTATCCGGGGATGCTACGAAATGCAAACTTCAACACCTCCACTTGCTCTGTGCCCACCGACGGGTGAGAGTGGCACCTCCAGCACAGCTTTGGGATCATCCCAGCCTGGCACTCACTGCCCTGGATGTGGATGTGCACAGGCAGAGACTCCCCCCTTTCCACAGAGACACCCCTGAGCGGGGCAGGAGCATCCCCACCCAGCACCTGCACAACCCCAGAGGAGACGGTCACACCTTGCCAGGGAAATCAGCTCTGCCCAGCTCCGAATTACACAACCCCAAATTCTGGAAAAACCCTCTAAAATCACCGAGTCCAGCCACCACGGACACCACCATGGTCACCACCAAACCACGTCCCCAGTGCCACATCCACACGCTTTTTGAACGCTTCCAGGCATGGTGACTCCCAAACTGCCCATCCCATGGATCCCATCCCATCCCATGGATCCCATCCCATGGATCCCATCCCATCCCATCCCATGGATCCCATCCCATCGCAGCCCTCCCAGCCCGGCAAACCCCGGCAAACCCCGCCCCGGGGCCGTGCCTGGTACCTGTCGGGGAAGTGGCTGTCGCGGTGCTGGGGCAGGCCCTGCTTCCTGCGCTGGCTGGACGAGTTGCTGCCCGAGGGGATGTGCGCTTCCATCGCGCCCGGGGTCCGCGCCGCCGCCGCCGCCGCCTCCTGCCGCGCCCGGAGCAGATCTGGGGACACGGGGGAGCGAACGGTCAGGAGATGCTGGAGGAGCTGCTGGAGCTGCTGCTGGCCGCCCCGAGCCCCGCTCGGACACACGGACACGCACACGGACCCGCTGTGCCCCGGGGCCGCTCCCCCCGGGCCACGGCGGCTCCGCTGCTCCCCGCTTCCCGGTCTGTTCCCCCTTCCCGGTCTGTCTCCCCTTCCCGGTCTGTTCCCCCTTCCCGGTCTGTCTCCCCTTCCCCGGTCTGTTCCCCCTTCCCCAGTCTGTTCCCCCTTCCCGGTCTGTCTCCCCTTCCCCGGTCTGTCTCCCCTTCCCGGTCTGTCTCCCCTTCCCGGTCTGTTCCCCCTTCCCGGTCTGTTCCCCCTTCCCGGTCTGTTCCCCCTTCCCGGTCTGTTCCCCCTTCCCCGGTCTGTTCCCCCTTCCCCGGTCTGTTCCCCCTTCCCCGGTCTGTTCCCCGCTTTCCCGGTCTGTCTCCCCTTCCCCGGTCTGTCTCCCCTTCCCGGTCCGTTCCCCCTTCCCCGGGGCCAGCCCGCGGCTCGGGGCGGCTCTCGGGCGCCGGGGCGGCGGCGGAGCCCGGCGGGGAGCGGCGGCCCCGGCTCGCACTCGGCTCTCACCCGGCGGCCCCGGCTCCGAGCGGCTCCGGGCGCGATCCGCCCCCGCCGCCCTGGGAGTCGGGCGGCGGAGGAAATTGTGCAACTACGGCAGGGGGGTGGATTTGCGGCTTAATTGCCTTCCTGCCGGAGGGAGGGAGGCAGGGAAGGAGCGGAAAAAAGGGAGGGAAGGATGGAAGGAGGGATGGATGGAAGCGAGGGGAGCGGGAGGAGAGCGCGGCGTTCATTGCCCGCACTCCCTCTCCCGGCCGGTCCCGAGCGGAGCCGCGCTGGCACCTGCCCCGCTCCCAACGAGTCTGTCGGGGCTCTGTGCCCCGGGGGCTCCGCAGCGCTGAACCCGCCCAGCACAGGGAAGGGCCGGGCCCCGAGCAGCTGAGCATGGGGCACAGAAGGGGACCCCCCTCCTATCCCGAGCAGTGCCCCGAGACAGCTGCAGGTGAGCGGGAAACGCAGCCCTGCACTGTCCTGGGACCATGGCAGGACTGTCACATGTGTCACCACCCTGTCTGTAATACCTGTGACACCCTGCCTGTGACAGCCAGGTCACCCTGCCTGTGACACCCTGCCTGTGACATTTGTGACACCGAGCCTGCAATAACTGTGTCACCCTGCCCTGTGACACCCGTGCAGTGACACCTGCACGGCCCCTTGGGGGGTCAGTGCAGCCCACACGGTGCCCTGGGATGGACAGAGCAGGCAAGGCCAGAATCACACATGCACACGGCCAAGGAGCCCCAGGGAGGGGCAGGTGATGCAGGTACAGCCCAGGTGCCCTGCCCTGGCCCCAGGGAACAAGTGACGTGGACACGCCTGTGCCAGGAGCCCCTCAGTGCCGGTATCAGTGTGAAATCCCCCTGCACACAGCTCACACCCCACCCAGAGCCTCTGCTGCCCTTCGCGTGGTGCACAGGAAACATCCCCGCAGAGGAAACCTCCCTGACACCATCAGCGTGCCACAGGAAACCACAGCACAGCTGGGGAGAGCAGCAGCACGGGCAGATTTACCTCCCCGAGCACAGCCTGGGCAGGATCAGCTCCAGCACCGACCCTCAGAGCCCTCACACTCAGCAGCACATGCACCTCATGCACCTCTTCCCACTGCAGAGCTGTAGGAGCACTGCAAACCCTGGGAACGCCACACTTCCCATCTCTGTGTCTCCCTTTTCCCCACCAGGCTCTTTCTGCAAATCCCAGCCAGCCCTCCTGGCACCAAGGTGTGCCCAGCCCAGCCTGAGCTCCATCAACCACAGCATCCAACACCGTGGTGATGCTCAGGGCTGGAGCCCCGTGCTGGGCTGGGAACGTTCCCACAGCTGCTGTTTGTGCTGGCAGCAAGGGGGACAGCAGTGCCCAATTCCTGCCCCAGACAGGGGGACAGCAGTGCCCAATTCCTGCCCACATTCCTGCCCCAGACAGGGGGACAGCAGTGCCCAATTCCTGCCCTGGACAGGGGGACAGCAGTGCCCAATTCCTGCCCACATTCCTGCCCCAGACAGGGGGACAGCAGTGCCCAATTCCTGCCCTGGACAGGGGGACAGCAGTGCCCAATTCCTGCCCACATTCCTGCCCCAGACAGGGGGACAGCAGTGCCCAATTCCTGCCCCAGACAGGGGTACAGCAGTGCCCAATTCCTGCCCACATTCCTGCCCCAGCCGAGGGGACAAACACTGAAACCATTCTGAACTGCACGAGCACGCAAGGAACAGCCAAACACCATCAGATCACAGAAAAGAAAAAACCCCGAGAATTGGCCGAGGCAGGCAGAGCGTGCAACCTTGCAATGTTTATAAATTAATTATCTGAAAAGCCCAGGTCAGTGCTGATTGCCACGGCGGCTGTAATTTAGAGGGCTGGCGCGCAGCCAGCTGCAGGAGCCGCATTGATCCTGAGTGACCGCAACAACCCCCGCTCGCACCCCCTCCCCTCCCTGCCTTCCCCTCCCTGCCTGCTGCCCGGGCCCCCCCGAGGATCTGTTATTTACAATCCCACCCTGACAGTTGGGAAATCAGATTGATTGACAGAGGGACGCTGGCGGATGGAGGTTCCAGGCACGGAGACAGACTGAATTCAGAATGTGGGATGAATGCCACTGGGAGAACGGGGGAGGAGGAGGGGAGGGGGGGGGCTGGAAAGCAATTAAAAAAAAAAAAAAGATTTCTAAATTATTAACATTTTTTAAATTATTAATGTTATTGGTGCCTCCGTGTGAGCCCGCAGATAAACTGCGCTTTGTACTGGCACTAATAATTTATAGCCCAACCAGAGCCCTGTGGTGTGGAGACAATCCAAAAATACACCAAGTTTTGTCTTGTCAGAGCTCCACCAGCCAGTGTGCCTGTGCAGGCTCCTTCTCCCCCCAAACCCCAGCGTGACCCCCACCAAATGCTGATGAGGGAATTTAATCATCACCACAAAAACACGCCGGGCTCTCAAGGTAATGAGCTCCTCTCGTTATTCTGGGGGCAGGGGTGACCCAGCTGTCCCCCAGCACACTCCGGAGGGATGGACACGTCCCTGTGGCCAGCAGCCACCAGGGCCAGTGTCTGTGCCAGCCCCGGTGCCACCCCACACTCTGTGCTGTGCCCGAGCCCTGCCAGGCTCCAGTCTGAATATTCAGTGCCACCCTTTTGTCACCCTCTGTGTGTCCTATGTGCCATCCCGGCCCTGTGGCACACAAACTCGGCCACCAGAGCTGGGTTTGCAGGGGCTCTGCAGTGCCTGGCACAGCCCAGCCCCAGCCCCAGCTGCTGCCACCTCCCCACGGGGCCGGGGCAGGTTTGTGTTTGTGCCTGTGCTGATAAGCAAATCCTTCCTCCACAGCAATCCTCGCTGCCCCCAGAGAAGCCAATCAAATCAAACAGAGTGGAAAGAAGACAGCCTCTTCATTAACCTAACAAGGAGCCCTGGGGATTCACACTGGGAACACAGATCCTCCTGCAGCTCCAGCCATGTTCTGCTGGGGCTGCCGCTGCTCCTGAGGCAGGCAGGACGTGCCAGCCCTGCTCTCCACCTGTGCAGGGATGTTCTACCTGTGCAGGGATGCTGTACCTGTGCAGGGATGCTGTACCTGTGCAGGGATGCTGTACCTGTGCAGGGATGCTCTACCCGTGCAGGGATGCTCTACCTGTGCAGGGATGCTGTACCTGTGCAGGGATGCTGTACCTGTGCAGGGATGCTCTCTACCTGTGCAGGGATGCTCTACCTGTGCAGGGATGCTCTACCTGTGCAGGGATGCTCTCTACCTGTGCAGGGATGCTGTACCCGTGCAGGGATGTTCTACCTGTGCAGGGATGCTCTCTACCTGTGCAGGGATGCTCTACCTGTGCAGGGATGCTGTACCTGTGCAGGGATGCTCTACCTGTGCAGGGATGCTCTCTACCTGTGCAGGGATGCTGTACCTGTGCAGGGATGCTCTCTACCTGTGCAGGGATGCTCATGATCCTGCAACCTCCTGGTGCCCCCTTTAGGCACAGCCCAGGACGTGCTGGATGCAGCCAGCTCCCTCCAAACCATCTCCCAGACCCATCCCAAAGCAGTCCAGAGCTCAGGGACAGCTCCCAAACCCATCCCAAACAGCCCCAGGGCTCGGGAACATCTCCCAGATCCATCCCAGACAACTCCAGGGCTCAGGAACATCTCCCAAGCCCACCCCAAACACCCCCAGGGCTCGGGGCCGCCCCCGTGCCACTCCCCCGTGTCAGCAGCCCCCGTGCCCGTGCCGGCCGTGCCTACCCCCGTGGCTGGGCACTGCCATGCTGTTGGCCAGCTGGAAGAGGCGCTGCTGCTGCTGCTGCTGCTCCTCGAAGGAGCCGTGCTCGTTGAGGGCGGACATCATGCGCCTGTAGTGCTCCTCGGGGGTCATCTGCGCCACCTCCTCCAGCGCCGGCGTCTGCGACGTCTCTGGGGACAGACGGACACACGGACACGCTCAGCCCCGGGGAAATGGGGCTGCTGGGACACGGGCTCTGCCCGCAGGACAGCTGGGTGTCCGCTCACACTGGGTATTTATGGGGAGTACCAGAGGGGATGTGCTGGCTGCACCGAGGGGAATTCAGGCTGGAGGTTGGGAAGAAGGTTTTTACAGAAAGGTGATGATGTTCTGGAATGAGACCAGGGCTCAGGAACATCTTCCAGACCTGGCCCAAAGGAATCCAGGACTCAGGAACATCTTCCAAACCCATCCCAAGTGAGTCCAGAGCTCAGGAACATCTCCCAAACCCATCCCAAAGGAGTCCAGGGTGCCAAGGTTTAGTTGAGATGTTGGGGCTGAGCTGGACTCAGTGGTCTTGAAGGTCCCTCCCAACCTGAGGATTCTGAGAATTTGGGGGAATTCTGTGAATGTGAGGGAATTCTTTCCTTGTAAGAACTTATAAGCCTGTTGGTAATTCAGAACTCAGCAGAGCAAGGCCTGACAGTGCTGACACCCTCCCAAGGGTCAGTGCTGCCACCCACCCCAGGGACAGTGCTGCCACCCACCAAAGGGACAGTGCTGACATATACCCAAGGGACAGTGCCACCCACCGCAGGGTCAGTGCTGCCACCCACCTGCCCAGCCCTCAGCAGGACACCTCAGAGCCGCCTGTTTCCCCTCTGGGGGGGCTCCCAAAGCCCCTCCCTGCCCGTGCAGTGCCCGAGGGATCCCGGGCTGGCAGGAAAACCGCAGGGGTTTGTGTTTACTGTAAGCACAGCTCTCAGTAATTACTGCTCTCCGCCCTGGCTGCTCCAGCGCTGCTTTATCTCACATCTCTCCCACAGGCAAAGCCTTTTCATTACCCACAGAGGAACTCCCAGGCACAGGGGAGGGGGTGGCAGGGCTGGCACGGACAGGGCCACCCTCCTGCGTGCCCAATTCCTGCGCAGGGCTCACGGGGTGGCACCTGCCACAGCACGGCACTGGAAATGCTGCTGGGGGCTGAGAGAGGGGCTCCCGTCGGGAAAGGGGCAGCAGGAGCAGCCCAGCACACACAGGGGCTCAGAAATGGGGCAGCTCAGGGGCTGGCGCTGCCTTGGTCTGACCCAACCCATGGGGCTCAGCCTTTGGGGGTGAAACTTTCCATGGGTTGTAATGAGACCACCACCCCCTCCCCAAAATACGGGAGGGAAACATCATCATCATCATCATCATCATCATCATCACCATAATATCATCATCATCATCATAATATCATCATCATCATCATCATGATATCATCATCATCATCATCATGATATCATCATCATCATTATCATCATGATATCATCATCATCATCATCATCATCATCACCATAATATCATCATCATCATCATAATATCATCATCATCATCATCATATCATCATCATCGTTATCATCATGATATCATCATCTCATCATCATATCACCATCATCTCATCATCATCCCAATAATAAATTATAACAATAATAAAATAGAAAAATAAATAACAATGAATAATGAGTAACTATAACAACAATAATAATGATTGTAATTATGGTTATTGAAATAATAATAATAATAATAATAACAATAATAATAATAATAATAATAATAATAATAATAATAATAATAATAATAATAATAATAATAATAATAATAATAATAATAATAATAATAATAATAATCCTCCGAGCTGCACACCATTTCCGCACGGCAGGGCTGCATCCCCGGCTGCCAAGAGCAGCAGGGAAATGCCTCCAGCTCAGCGCAGCCCTGCAGCAGGGCCAGGGCTCTGCTCACACAGCACTCTGGCTGCCCTGCAGCCCCAGCCCGTGCCCCAGTGACCCACATCTGCCCGCTGCTGCCTACCCAGACCCCGAGGGCAGGGCAGGGGCTGCTCTGGGAACAGCCCTGCTCCCCCAACCCCATCCCGAACCTGCAGGGCAGCCCTGGCAGCAGCGGGGCAGGGAGGAGAGGGCAGAATTCCCTTCCAGGTCTCTTCCCAGCAGGGAGGATTCCCTCCTCCTCCTCCTCCTCGTGCCCCAGGGATGCAGGAGCTCACTGCCTCAGCTCCCTCCTGATGCTCTTACCCAAAGGTCTCAGGAGCAAAGCCACAGACCTGATTTAGAAAAACACTGATTTATTTTTTTTTTTTTTCTTCTCCCCCCACAGCTGTGTCATTAGAGCAAAGAAAAGGGAGGGGGGAGGGGATTTAATAACACTTAATTACCATAAACTCCACGGGATCAGCCGCAGAGCAGATTTCAGGTGCAGGGAGGGGAGGGACAACGGGGGTGGCTGAGAGGGGAGGCTAAGAGGAAGGAGGAATCCAGGGAAAGGCTGGATTTCCATGCTTAAAACTTGGGAGATTTCACATGACTCAGCCAGCAGTAATTCCAGCTTTGCTGGAGCTTTGCTGTCTGCTTTTGTCATTACCAGGGGTAATGCTGGAGACTGATCTGCCAAAGCTCCCGCAGGCGCCAGGTGTGAAATGGACTCTGGCCAGCCCTGGGCAGGCTGTGAGAGCCAGGCCTGGCATCTGCTGGGCCCTCTGCAGCCCCAGCACATGCCCTGAGCAGCCCAGCCCAGCCCAGCCCAGCCTCCCATCTCCCACCTTCCCATCTCCCATCTCCCACCTTCCCATCTCCCATCTCCCACCTTCCCATCTCCCATCTCCCACCCCAGCCAGGGCAGCCCCTGGGCACTCAGCTCCTGCACAGCCAAGGACATTTCCCTGCTGCACCAGGGCATCTCTCCAGGCTCATCCTGCCCAGGCAATGCAGACGAGGCAGGAGCACCCAGCCTGTCCATCAGCACACCCCAGACAGGCCAAAGTTCCCTTTATTGAACCCCAAGGACCTGCAGCAAACCCAGGTGAGCCCAGAGCCCAGGGCTGGCTCAGCAGCCTCAGGGGTTTCTCCTGCCTGTGCCCACTCCTGGCATGTTCAGCAGCCTGGCTTAGGGGCACTGATGCTGTGAACAGGGCCAAAACCTCATTTCTTCCCCTGGCCTAACTGGGGAAACAGCTGCCAAAGCCACCAGCATGTGGGTGTCCCCCCAAGGAGAGGGACAGACGGACAGAGGCTGGGTCTGAACCGCTCAGCTGCAGTCCAGCTCTGGTTCTGGGCTCCCCTGTTAAGCAGAGGTCTTGTTTTGGTTTAACTGGTCCCCAGCAGCACAGAGAAGAGGATGGCAGAGCAGCAGCAGCCTGTGAGCTCACCCCCATGCAGGGTGAGAGCCCCAGAGCCTTCCCCGGGTGTGTTTCCCAGCCCTCCATCCAGCCTGCTTTCCTACCTCTCCATCCATCCAGCCTGCTCCTGCTCTCCCAGCCCTCCATCCATCCTGCTCTCCCACCTCCCCGAGGCTCCCACCACAGGGATTCTCCAGCTGCTCCAGCAGGAACTGAACGCTCTTCCCAATTTTCCCTTTCCCATCCTCCAGTTCCAGCCTCGAGGCGCTGGGGAAGGAGCTGTGCAGGCAGGCAGGAGAGGATTCACTGGGGAAGGAGCTGTGCAGGCAGGCAGGAGAGGATTCATTCGCTGGGGAACCGTGTCCCCCTGCCCTGGCAGCCCAGGCCTGGCTCCAGAACGTTCTGCTCCGTTTGGCAGGGCCCCGTTTCCCCAGCCCAGCCAGGGCTCCCCTTTGATCTCTGGAGCGAGCTCTGGGGAGGGAGCAGGGCAGGCACGGGGGCAGTGTCCCCCTGGGAGGGTTTCCAGCCCCACAGGTGTTTTTGCACTCAGCCAGGGAGCAGCAGGGATTGCCTTGGCTGCCTCTGCTCCCCTCGGCGCGCCAGGAGCGGCCGCGCAGCGCCAGCGGGGCCACGGGCTCTGCCCTCCTCCAGAGCTCCTGTTCACAGCCTTCCCTTCCAAAGGCTTCCCTTCCAAATCCTCCTCTTCCAAAGGCTCCTGTTCCAGAGCCTTCCCTTCCAAAGGCTTCTCTTCCAGTCTCCTCTTCCAAATCCTCCTCTTCCAAAGGCTCCCCTTCCACATCCTCCCCTTCCAAAGGCGCCCCTTCCACATCCTTCCCTTCCACATCCTCCTCTTCCAAAGACTCCCCTTCCAAAGGCTCTTTCAGATCCAGCCCAGCTGTGCCTGAGCCAGAGCTGCTCCCAGGGCCAGTGTGGGATGGAGAGGGGCAGATCCTGCCCTGGATCTCGATCACTGGAGAGGGGCAGATCCTGCCCTGGATCTCTGGCACAGAGAGGGCAGGTCCTGCTGGGATCTCTGGGATGGAGAGGGGCAGATCCTGCTGGGATGTCTGGGATGGAGAGGGGCAGATCCTGCCCTGGATCTCTGGCACAGAGAGGGCAGGTCCTGCTGGGATCTCTGGGATGGAGAGGGGCAGATCCTGCTGGGATGGAGAGGGGCAGATCCTGCTGGGATCTCTGGAGAGGGGCAGATCCTGCTCTGGATCTCTGGCACGGAGAGGGCAGGTCCTGCTGGGATCTCTGGGATGGAGAGGGGCAGATCCTGCTGGGATGGAGAGGGGCAGATCCTGCTGGGATCTCTGGAGAGGGGCAGATCCTGCTCTGGATCTCTGGCACAGAGAGGGCAGGTCCTGCTGGGATCTCTGGGATGGAGAGGGGCAGATCCTGCTGGGATGGAGAGGGGCAGATCCTGCTGGGATCTCTGGAGAGGGGCAGATCCTGCTCTGGACCTCTGGCACGGAGAGGGCAGGTCCTGCCTGGAGCCCATCCCCAGCGCAGGGATGCAGGAGGTGCAGCAGCAGCACCTCCAGGAGGCCCAGGACCCCCAGGCTGCAGGAAAAGGGGTGCCAGGAGATGCTGCAGCCCTGGCTCCCCCAGCAGGACACGTGGGGCTGGTGGGAGCCTGAATTCCAGGCAGCCCTGGCCCCCCTTCCCACTCCCAAATCCCCACGGTGCCCAGCAGCCCCCAAAGCCCAGGGCAGCACCCACGAGGGCCCATCCCATCTGGGAATGGTTCCCCACACGAGCTGGAGCCTCCTGCTCCCTGGGACACAGGGATTCTGTTTTCCCCATGGCATCCATGGCACAGGGATGCTGCTGCAGCCACAGCAGGATGGGAGCTGCCGCTGCTTGGGGTGGGACACAAACCCTCCTGTCACCCCCTTTTCACAGCACAGAAACCTCAGCCCCTCACCCTTCCAATGAATTCCAGCATCAGCACAGCCTGGGCTAACATTCCTGCACAGCTCTGGGGGCTCCCCAAGGATTTAATAAAAAAATGGGAGATCAGCAAAAGCCCCAGTTCCCAATTTCCATTCTGCCTCACCTCAAAGTGGGAGCAGAGAACAAAACTTTGCTTTATTCAGGGTTTCCTGGTACCCCTCTGTTCAAAGGCTGGGGAATCCCTGGAGCTCTGGGAGCCAAGGGCAGGATTCAATCCTGAGTGCTTCCTGCAAAGCCAGGGCTCCTTAGCCCACTAAATAAAGGTGGGGAGTCCAAAGGGAAGGAACAGAGTGACAACACTTGACCCTGTGCCCCAAACATCCACCTGTGCCAGCTCGGGCACTTCTTCAGGATGAATCCAAAGCAACCCCTTGGCTTGGGTGAAGTTCAGCCCATTCCCAGCCAGGCCCCACAGGTTCCCTGCACTCAGCTCTCAACCAGAAACTTGGGATTACCAGGGGCACAACCTCAGCTAAATATAAATATAAATATAAATATAAATATAAATATAAATATAAATATAAATATAAATATAAATATAAATATAAATATAAATATAAATATAATTATAAATATAAATATAAATAGTGTGTCCCAGGGGCCTCGTGCCTGATGGAACAAATCTGTCTCTGCATGAACCTGTGGAAGCATCACCTGGAACTCACCTGCACAGCCACCATAAACATTTCAGAGATAACAGGAATAGAGCAGATGGGAGAAAAATTCAAGGAAAACATGAGGAGGAGCAGTTTAAAGGGTTCCCAGCAAGATCTGAGGCATTTCTGCTGCCATGAAAGAGTTAATGGGCAGGAGAGGGTTGCATCAGAGAGAGGATTTGGTATTTTCCACAGTCCTCTCAGAGAATTCTGCCCCCAGAGCATCCTGTGGGCACAGGGAGGGCAGAGCCAGGGGCGCTCTGTGCCACCAGGATGCAGGACAGGTCCCACAGTGCATCTCCACAAGGCAGAACGTGGGGTGGAGGAGGCTCCAGGACACAGTGCTGCCCTTGGAGATGCCCTGGATGGGTCCCTGGGATGCAGCTGGGTCCGTGGGGCAGGATCAGCCCCAGAGCTGCTCTGGGTGCTCAGGGAGAGCAGGTTTGGGCACAGGCACGGAGCTGGGTATCACTGACAGCTCATTAGCCCGATATTAACAACAAAGCCTTTCTGTAAACGGCCTGCAAAACCTCATTTACCCAACCTGGAGACAAACTCATTAACTGCAGGCTCCATTAGCCAGCCCACTTTGCCACTCATAAAGAAAGTTTAAAAATCCTGTTTATAGGAAAGAACTGGAAGGCAAATCAAGAGATAAAATAAATAAATAAATAAATAAATAAATAAAAAGACAACAAACCGAACCCTAAATAGAGAAACCTTCTGCAGATTCCATCTCTATAGGAACGGTGCCATAAATGCACAAGAGAAAACTCAGCAGCCCCATTCTCCCTGGCAGGCTCCCTTTTTCCCTTTAAAGGAGCAGATGCCAGCACGATAAGCCCGTGTGCACCTCTCACATTGAACATGTCACCGAGACATTTCTGCCTGAAGAAAGCAGGAACACCCCTGAAATCCACCTGGAGGGCTGCAGCCTGTTTTGTTTTTTGTTTTTTTTTTTTTTTTTTTGATCACGAAGCAATTACAGCAATTAAGAGGCAATCCCTGCGCGCCCTGCCAGCAGATAAAGGGAAGCAGAGCCTCCCCCTGCAGCCCCGGTGCCAGACACAGCTCCCACCCCACAGCCCTCCCTCCTCCATCTCAGTGGAGCTCCACGGGGGGAGAGCAGAAGGCAGGGGAAGGGGATGGGGAGCAGAGCAGCACTTACCCTTTGGGGACTCACTCCGGGCTTTCTTGCTCTCCAGAGGACACTCACTGCTGCTGTTGGGGGAGCATACTCTCCTCTTGCCTAGAATCTCATCTGGAGGGAGAGCAGAGAGCTCAGTGTCACAGAGGCTGCACTTTGCAGGAGAGACCAGAGACACTTTGCTGTTTTGCTGCTCTCCCTCACACACACACACTCTGATATTACGAGCAGAGAGAGAAAAAAAAATGAAAGTAAGAAAAATCATCATCCTGAGAGCCTTGATCTGCTTTCCTAATCACGCAGCCCAAAAGCACATAATGACTATTCATACTCTGATCAATGCAACGTTTTCCAGCCATAAATTCTGAATCCAGTTGATTTCCTTACTGAGTTTCATCATTTGCTCTGGTGCCTTTTGTCCCCCCGGTGTTTCCACTCCTTTCATGCCCTGATGCAAAGCAACTGGGGGGGGAGAGGAAGGGGAGGAAGAAAACAACACAGGGAAGGGATAAAAAAAAAAAAAAGCACAACAGATCTCTGAATCTTCCTAGCACAGTATCTGTGTCTGCCTCTGTCTCTCCCTCTCAGTCTCTCCCCTCCCTCCCTCCTCCTCCTCCTTCAAAACCTCAAGGTCCTCAGCAATCTTCCCCCTCTGGATTGCACGGAAGCGCTCGAGCCCTGTGCATTACTGCAGCCCTCGGAGCAGCCCCGAATCCCTGAGACACAATTACAGCGTCCCCGAGCAGCTTTGGAATCAATATCCTCCCTAATAACGCCGGGGAAACTGAAAGCATGATGGTGCATATGGGCAGGAAGGAAGAGCCTGCTTGTCACTGCAAGCACCAAACCCTCGTCTATCAAGGGCTTGTTAAAGATGCAGCATCTTAAAGGAGAGAAAATGATAATAATAATAATAAAAAATTGAGAAACGAGGAGAGAGAGAGAGGGCTGGATGTGCCTGAGAGCCCAAGCACTGCCAGGCTGCTGCAATGTGGGGGTTAAGGGAGGTTACAAACCCCCTGCTCCTATTTATAACAACAACAACAACAACATCCTCCTGTTCCAGGGGACATTTCCAGCCAAGAACTGTCCCCAGCACTCAGCATCACTCCCCAGCACCGGGGGTGCAGCTGGGCAGCCCAGGTGCTGCCGTGGCTGGGATTTATTGGGGATGTATTGGGGAGCAGAGCACAGCAGCCCCAGCAGGCGCCTCTGCCCAAGGGGCATCTCAAGGCTTTCAAAGAGGCATTTCTGCCTCCAAACCCAGCCTGCCAGGACCCTGCCACCAAATCCTGGACAGAACTGGCACTGGGGATGGTGCAGAACCCAAAGGCAAGGAGGCACAGCAGAGCAGAGGGGCTGGGGAGAGCCAGGGAAGAACAGAAGCACCCTGACAGCTCTCAGCACTCACATCCCGGCTGCCTGTCCATGCAATTGGGATTTTCTCACTCCTCCTGCCTCAGTTTACCCCTCAAAAAACTCCTGCCCAGCCACGTCAGCTCCCCAAGCTCGAGAGTAGCAGGGAGCACACCCAGACCCTGTCCACAAAAATCAGAATTCTCCCACTCTTCCTGCCTCAGTTTACCCCTTACACAACTCCCGCACAGCCACATCAGCTCCCCAAGCTTGGGGCTCGCAGGGAGAACATCCAGAGCCCGTCCACACACTCAGAATTTTCTCTGTCCATGCAATCGGAACGTTCTCTGTCCACACAATCGGAATTTTCTCTGTCCATGCAATCGGAACGTTCCCTGTCCACACAATCGGAATTTTCGCTCTCGCTCCTCCCGCCTCAGTTTCCCCCTGTCCAAGCTCAGGGCTGGCAGGAGCACTCCCAGAGCCCCCGTGTCCCTCTCCCTGCCGCGCTCCGTCCCTCAGCGCTCATTTTCCTGGAAGCTCTGCCCCACGCTGCAATCCCCAGCGCTGGAGGCCGAGATCACACATCCTGCTCCTCCGCAGCCAGGGCTGCTCCCAGCCAGGCTCCGTGGCTTTGGAGCCAGCTCCAGTCTGGGCTCTGCCGGGCTGCAGGCAGAGGAGGCTCCAGGCACGGAGCTGGTGGCAGCAGCACGGGCTCCATGTGACAGCCCTGGGATGTGAGCAGTGAAGATTCCTCGCTTTCACAGCTCTGCCAAGGCTCCTGTTCCCCCTCGCGTCCCTCCCGCTGCTCCTCTCCCACCCCCGGGCCCATCTGCCGGCAGCGCTGCTCCCTCGGGGCTGCTAGGCACTGACATGCCCAGATATTCACAGATATGCACAGATATTCCCTGCTATGCACAGATATTCCCTGCTATGCACTGACATGCCCAGATATTCACAGATATTCCCTGCTATGCACTGATATTCACAGATATTCACAGATATTCACAGATATTCACAGATATTCACAGATATTCCCTGCTATGCACTGATATGCCCAGATATTCACAGATATTCACAGATATTCACAGATATTCACAGATATTCCCTGCTATGCACTGATATGCCCAGATATTCACAGATATTCCCTGCTATGCACTGATATTCACAGATATTCACAGATATTCCCTGCTATGCACTGATATGCCCAGATATTCACAGATACTCCCAGATATTCCCTGCTATGCACTGATATGCCCAAATATTCACAGATATTCCCTGCTATGCACTGATATGCCCAGATATTCACAAACATTCCCAGCTTTCCCAGATATTCCCTGCTATGCACTGATATTCCCAGATATTCACAGCCATTCCCTGCTATGCACTGATATTCACAGATATTCCCTGCTATGCAGAGATATTCCCACTTTTCACAGATATTCCCACTTTTCACAGATATTCCCAGCCATTTTCAGCTATTCATAGCCATTCCCAGATACTCCTTTTCACAGATATTCACAGCCATTCCCAGCTTTCCCAGATATTCCCAGATATTCCCAGCCATTCCCTGCCCATTCCCAGCCATTCTTAGTTTTCTCAGCTATTCCCAGCCATTCCCATGTCATTCCCATGTCATTCCCAGATATTCCTTGCTATTCACAAACAGTCCCTGCTATTCCCATGCCACTCCCTGCTATTCCAAGCCATTCCCTGCCCATTCCCAGCCATTTCCTGCCATTCCCATATATTCCCAGCCATTCCCACACACCTCAGCCCCATCTCCCTCCCAGCCAGGGGCAGGGCAGCACCAGGATCCCGCAGAGCTCTGACCTGGCACCAGGTTATTGCCCAGCCTGGCTTCATCACTCCGCAGTTCCACTGACAATGTCTTTCACTCTCAGCTGTGATATTAAACCCTGCCCTGACCTGCCTCCCTCTCAGCTGCAGAGCTCTGCAAGGAGGCAGAGCAGGGACTGGGGGAGCAGAGCCCCAGATGTGCCTGCCCATCCTCTCAGGTGATGCTCTGCACCTCCTGCAGGTGCAGGGCTGAGCAGAGCCCCAGATGTGCCTGCCCATCCTCTCAGGTGATGCTCTGCACCTCCTGCAGGTGCAGGGACTGGGGGAGCAGAGCCCCAGATGTGCCTGCCCATCCTCTCAGGTGATGCTCTGCACCTCCTGCAGGTGCAGGGACTGGGGAGCAGAGCCCCAGATGTGCCTGCCCATCCCCTCAGGTGATGCTCTGCACCTCCTGCAGGTGCAGGGCTGAGCAGAACCTGCCTGGGGCTCTGTGCTGGATGAGCAGCAGGCACTGGAAGCACAGCCTGGCTCTGGGAGGGGGCCGAGGCATCCAGAGCTGCTCTGCCAGCTCATTTGCAAAGCAGATTTGGGTCTGCTGCTGCTGCTGCAAAGTCAGGGGCGATGGGCACGGGCTGCTCCCACCCCGGCTCTGTGTGTGAGAGGGCTCAGGGCGGCAGCAGGACGGGAGCAGGGCACTGCCCAGCTGGCACAGCTGGCACGGCAGCCAGCCTGGGGATGTTTTGTCTCCTGGCTGCTCTAATCCTCAGGCTCCCCACGCCGAGCAGAGCCAGCCCAGCTAAGCAGCCCGAGGCTCTGATCAGCTTCCAGCAGAGCCTCGGGCTGGGGGATTAGAAACCCTATCCCCAGGATCCCCAGAGGCACAGGGGGGCTTCGTCCCACCCTGCACGGGGATCTGCTCCAGGGACACCCCTGGGCACGGGGGGACACCGGGCAAGGGAATCGGGGAGGGCTTGGCTGAAGGGGCTGCAAAGGGTCCCAGTCTGGGCCCAAACCGCACAATGGGGAGGGATGGGGACCTGTCTCACGCTCCCCACCCAGCTCTGGGCTGCTCTGAACGATTCCTGGAGCACAAAGCCCTGAGCAAACACAGAATGGAGCCAAGTTCCACGGGAAAGCACCCAGGCTGGGCCAGCCAGCATCCACGGGAGCACAGCCCCTCTCCCATCTCCTCCCCATCGTTTTAGGAGAGGGGAAAAGGGAAAAACATCCTCCATCTCCTCCTCATCACTTCAGGAGAGGGCAAAACATCCTCCATCTCCTCCTCATCGTTTTAGGAGAGGGGAAAACATCCTCCATCTCCTCCTCATCACTTCAGGAGAGGGGAAAAAAGGGAAAACCATTGTGCCTGGCTCTGAGCTGCAGCCCTGAGCAGGACAGTCCCCACTGGCCAGCCTGGGATGCCCTGGCAGCCTCTCCCTGCTCTCCTTTGGCAGGGACAGCTCCCACAGAGGAGCTGTGAGCCCAGCCCGGCCACTCCTGCTGTCCCTGTGCCCAGCCCACAGCCCTGGGGACACCCTGGGGACACCCAGGCCCCAGGGGTGACCCAGAGGGAGGTGCAGGGGATGCTGGAGCCATCCTGCTGCCTCTCATCCATCAGGGAATGTACCCCAGCATCCCCCTGGCTCCCAGGCTCTCCCAAAATTCATTTTTACAGCGAGCACCGAAGGCACAGGGAGGTGGTAAATATTCATAGTGCGAGAAAGGCTCGTGGAAAGGATATACTGCACTTAAGAGAGAGATGTGAATTAATTTTATATGCTGCAGAGAGGCTTTTTAGCAATCACAAACTTGTGAATCTCAACTTTCTTTTAGAAAAGCTCTAAAGGACGCAGCTGGGAGGGTGGGCTGGAAGTCCAGGCTCATTTCCCTGCCTGGAAAGGAGCAGGAACAGTGGGAATTGTGACAAACCAGAGGCACAGGCACAGCCAGGCTGTGCATTCCCCATCCCTGGCAGTGCCCAGGCCAGGCTGGGCAGGGCTGGGAGCAGCCTGGGGCAGTGCAAGGCGTCCCTGCCATGGCAAGGAAGGCTCTGGGTGCTCCCTTTTAATTTAATTAAAATTAAATTTATTTATTTATTAATAAAGAAAGGATTTTTATTTATTATAAATTTATAAGAAATTTATAATTTTATTATAAATAAATGTATAACATATATTTTATTTTTAATTCAATTCGATTTTTATTATTTTATTTTTAATTTTTTATTAATTAATTTTATTTATTTATTTATTTAATTAATTCCCTTCCCACCACTCTGGGGTGCCGTGAGCACAAACCTCTTGGGCAAAGCCTGTTTGGCCTCATGTCCCTGGGCCCTGGGGGTGTCCCCTGGCCCAGGGACTGCAGCTCTGTCCCCCTGCAGGCTCAGGAGGCAGCAGAGCTGCTCCAGCTCCCTGGAATTCTGCTTTTCCTGCCCCTTCCAGAGCGTTCCCTCAGCCCAGCATGGCCAGCAGAGCTGCTGGTGGGGCTGGACCCCCTTAGCACCATTTAAATGTCCAATTGCACTCATTCGGCCCCTGAAAAAAGCCCTGCTGCTCCTGCAGCCCGTGACAGCTTTGACAGCCAGACTCCTTAATTCCTTTTTCTTATTCCCTTAATCTGTCATCTTTATCAGGCTGGGGAAGTGCCAGGCTGCGAGCAGGAGCCCCGGCCCCGATCAATCTGCACATTACAGCTGACAGAATGGTGCTAATAACTTATTGATCTCATGTTTGCCAGGCCCCGGTGGGGCTGGAAGGCTCCCATTGATTGGCTTGGGGGAAGGAGGGTGGAAAACCTTCAAATTGTCTCCTTCCCCAGGAGCTGGGCAGGGAGGGAGGGCAGGGACCTGCTCAGGGAACCCGGGAGGAGGAGGAGGAGGAGTGCAGAGGAAGAAGGATGTGCGTGAGAGAGATGGGGATTAGGAATGGAAAAGGAACTGGGGGGAAAAGGGTTTGAGAAGAAAGAAATGCAAGGAGGAGGAGGAGGAGGGGGAAGAGCAGGGAAGGGGAGAGAAGCAAAGGAGAAAAGGAACTGGGAACAAAAAGATTGTGCTGAGCTGAGAAATGAATGAAAGAGGCAGCTGAGCCTCTCCTTGCTCACAGCAAATCATTAATAAAACCCTCCCCATGCCCGGCCCTCCATCCCTGAATAACTCTTCCCAATCTGCTCGTGGCTGGCACAAAGCAACGCTCACTGCCTGGGCAGGGTGGGAGCAGAGCTTTACTGGGGCCAGGGCAGCAGCAGCAGGACAGTCCCCTCGGTGACAGAGCCACAATTCAACCCTGGAAAATCCCAACTCAGCTCCTTCATTTCCCCTGAAGAGATCAGGAGCCACCAGGGATGCTCCTGGCAGGGTGGGAGCAGAGCTTTACTGGGCCAGGGCAGCAGCAGCAGGACAGTCCCCTCGGTGACAGAGCCACAATCCCACCCTGAAACCCCAGATCCTCCTTCATCTGCTCTGCAGAGACCAGGAGCCACCAGGGATGCTGAGCCCTGCCCAGGCTGGCCTTGGTGATCTCAGAGGTCTTTTCCAACCGTGAACTCCAACAACAGGGCCTGGCCTGCCTCAGCTCCTTCTGCTCCAAAGCCAAGGGTAAAACCTGAGCAAAAAAATCTGCAAAACCCTGCCCTGACCTGTGCTGGCACAGCCAAAGGAAACACTCCCTTCCACCTTGGCTTTTCCCACTTCCCAACTCCTCTGCTGGTATTACAAGGGCTCTTGGTCACATCCCACTCCTGCAAGGCCTCAGGAGGTGCAAAACCAAATTTAAACAGAGCCCAGAGAGGGGAAACAGAGCCCCATCTCCAAGGGCCGGGGATGCAGGGCAGGGACACAGCCTGGACACTCAAGGTAAACAATTGTCCTTCAGGGTAAAACATGTCAACAACAGGGCCTGGCCCTCCAGCTCCTGGCTGCCCATTTGGTGCTGATTTTCTGCTCAATTTAAGGCAGCAGTCCAATAAAGGCTGCTGCTTTTTTCGCCCGTTGTTTGGCTGAGCTAAATGAAAACATGTCTGCAGCCCAGCTCATTACCCCAGCCCTGTGCTGGGATGCTGTCTCCAGCCATTAGCAGCAGCATCCCTGATCCCAATTCCTTTTCATGCCCAATATTAACTCCTCCTTAGCATATGAGAGCTCTGGGGCTCAGTGCAGAGGCAAACCAGGTCACTGCAAGGCCATGGCAGGGACACAGAGCCCAGGGCTAGGCCTGAGCAGCCAGCTGTGCATCCACACTGGGGATAAAAACCCCAAATTCTCACTTTTGAAACTCTTTACAGCCCCAAAATTCCTCCTTGCCCCTTGCTTGGCCAACAGGGAAAGATGGGGCAAGAGGGTGAGCACAGAATAAATCCTCTCCCAGGGACACAGCTCAGCTCTGTGGTGTTTTTGAGGTAATAAAACCCCAAATTCTCACACCTGAATCTCTGAATTCTCACATTTTAAGCTCTTTACAGCCCAAAATTCCTCCTTCTCCCTTGCTTGGCCAACAGGGCACCACGTGGAAAGACTGGGCAAGAGGGTGAGCACAGAATAAATCCTGGGAGAGGTTTTTGCTGCAAAAGCACCAGGAACACAGGAGCACCTGGAAAAGCCTCTCTGGGGCTCTGCAAGGCTCTCAGGTTTCTCACTCCCATCACACTGCCCAAAATCCCTGGAAAAGCCCCTCTGGAGCTCTCAGGGTTTGTCACTCCCATCACATCACCCAAAAACCCCTGGAAAAGCCTCTGAGGGTTTCTCACTCCCATCACATTGCCCAAAACCCCTGGAAAAGCCTCTCTGGAGCTCTCAGGGTTTGTCACTCCCATGGCACTGCCCAAAACCCCTGGAAAAGCCTCTCTGGAGCTCTGCCCTGCTGCTGCTGCTGCCTGCCCCGAGGCAGGGCAGGCTCAGCCCCAGGTGCTCCTGCTCACAGGGCATTTCTCCTGCCTGGCGCAGCACTGTCTCCCCTCTGGGGCCTCTCGGAGCCCCTCCAGCCAGCACAGCAGCTCCCTGAGCACGAGGGGCAGAAGGAGGAGAGGGAAGAGCTACCCACCTTCCTCTAGCATGAGGGAGCCTGAATCCTCCACTTCTATCCATGCAAATAGTCCTACTGCCACTGGAACCCCATGAAATCTGGCACTGCAGAACAGAGGGTGTGTGAGGAGAGAAAGAGGAGAGATTAACAGGATTTTTGGGCAGGACAGGGATGAATCAGAGCCCGGGGAGCAGGAGCCAAGGGCTGCCTCAGGCCCTACAGCAGCCTGGGGAAGGCACTTGGAGACCCCCAGGGAAGCACAGAGCCCATTCCATGCACCTTTCCTCTCCTCTGAGGTGTTTTTGAGATAAAACAACTCCCCTTCCATCCCCAGCTGCAGTGCAATTAGCACCAAGGAGAGCACTCCCCACTGCAGAGCCAGCAGGGAGTCCTCTGCAGGGTCAGACCAGCCCTGGTTTGTAGGGAAACTGCTCTGGGGGCTTGGGGAATCCCAAATCTGCTTCTTCTGCCTGGCCCCTGTGCAGGCTGGCTTGGGGAATCACCAAATTGGCTTCTTCTGCTGCTCCCAGTGCAGGCTGGCAGTGCCAAGGGGAACCAACCTCACCCCAGCCCCAGGCAGCTCTGCCCTGAGCCCTTTCCTGCCTTCCTGAAGTCAGAAAAGCCCCAGAACCACACACAATTAATTTTCCAGCCCATTTCTGCATTTCAAAGACCATCCAGACCCAGTGATATTGCTGATTTCCCAGCCCACGCTGCTGGAAACTACAGCACTGCCTCTAATCCTGGTCGTACCAACCAGAGAAGGAATTCCCTCCCAGCATTAACCACGGAGCAGCCAGCTCCAGCCTTTCTGCTGGCAGTGAGCACGTCTGTGCCGTTTGTGCCCTCCTTGCTCCCCATCCTCCCCGGGGCTGGGGCAGGGAGGAGCAGGCACTGCTGGGTCCCGCTCCAGCAGCACCCTGAGCTCCTCCTGCCCTGCCTGGCCCCCAGTCCCACCCATGGAGCAGCACAGGAACATTCCAGCAGCACCAGAACGTCTCCGAGCAGAGCCCTGCAGCTCCCAGGCAGGACTCTTTGAACCCCAGCACCATCTATTCAGCGTGGTTCGTGCGCAGGAGGGGGAGATTCTCACAACCCAGCACACGGGGCAGTAACTGCGGGCAAAGCTCCTCTGCCCTTCTGGCTGGAACAAAATGGCTTCAACGACAGCAAGCAGTGCTTCAGCGCCTCTGAAAACTCTGTGTAAATTCATCATGGCCCAGCTCCCCTCCCAGCACAACCAGCCCCAAAGCACAAATGCACCTGGCCCTGGGGACAGGTGACAAAGTGACAAAGCCCCCCCTGTCCCCTCAGACACCTCCTGTGCCCTCCTGAACACCCCAAACGTGTCATTCCTTAGAGCTTTGTCACTGCCTTGGTGCCTCCTGTGCGCCTCAGCCTCTTCTTTTCACTCCTGAACGTTCCACAGGATCAGAAAGGTTGGGAGAGACCTCCAGGGCCAGCCAGGCCAAGCATTAACCAGCCTTAACCAACCAGCCTTAACCATTAACCAACCCACATCCCCCGGTGACCTGGACACCTCCAGGTGGTGACTCCACCCCTGCCCTGGGCAGCCTCTTCCCCCTGGAAATTGTTCCTAATATTGATAATATTTCCCCTAAAAATTGTTCCTAATATTGACAGTATTTCCCCCAGGAAATTGTTCCTAATATTGATCATATTGTTCCTAATATTGATAATATTTCCCCCAAGAAATTGTTCCTAATATTGATAATATTGCTCCTAATATTGATAATATTGTTCCTAATAATTGCTCCTAATAATTATCATATTGTTCCTAATAATTGTTCCTAATATTGATCATATTGTTCCTAATTATTGCTCCTAATATTGATCACATTGTTCCTAATATTGATAATATTGCTCCTAATAATCGTTCCTAATATTGATAATATTGTTCCTAATAACTCATCCTAATATTGTGCCTCTGCTGGCACAACTTGAGGCCATTTCTTACAGTTTCCTAATTTAAAAACAAACCAGAGCAGCTCAAACACCAATTAAGAGAGAGGAGTCAGAGCTCCTACACCTCATCCCTTCTCCTGGTGGGAATGAGAAGAACCCTTTGCATTTCTGGGATGCCACGGGTCCCAGAGAATTCCAGCAATGCTGATCAAGCCCAGCAGCTTCTCTGCAAAGCAAACAAGACTGAAACCCACTCTGGCACCCAGGGTCAGCTGAGCCACGCAGGCTGCAGCAGGGTCACGGGGAAAAATGGATTTATGGCCAGTTTGGCCTTTGGAGCTGCGCAGGGAAAGGGGCTTTGGGAAATTGTTAATGATGAGATTGGAGATTCAGCTGTGAGAGCAGAGCCTGGGAGCTGCCATGGCTGATTTACACACACACACACACCACAAACCCCTCCTGAGTCCATCCTGAAGATGTGATTGAAGTTTTCACCCCATTCCCAAAGATATTCAGGTGTGGGGCTCCCTCTGGATCTGGGGTTCACTCACACACTCAGCAGAATGACTGACAAAACACATGAACACAACCAGACAGACTTTCTGAAAAGGCCCAAAACAGCACACAGGGAGGTGCAGCTCTGATTTGGAAGGACAGGGTATAAAACTGAATAAAACGCTATAAAAACTGACAGAAACCCCAGCTTTTCCTCAACTTTCATTTCTAACTGAAGGATCCTTCAATCATCAAGCAGACGTTGGTTTATTCATCCCACACTGCCACTTGTGGACTTCTGCACCCCCAGACCCCCCTCCCTGAGCCCAGGGCAGGATCCCACAGGAGCATCTCTGGTTCCACGCTGGGTGCGTTTCAAACCAGGGCACAACGCAAACCCTGCCCAGAAACCCACCCCACCGTGCTCCCAGAGAGCTGGCAGCCCTGCAGCAGCGTGGGGAACCCGGGATTAATGAAATTACAAATCCAATCACGCTCCGTGCGAGGCCTTTCTGCCTCACTTGGCACCAGCCCTGGGGACGCTGCCGCGCCGCGTGCCTCAAGCTCCTCTGACACGGCCCACTGGGTTTGGGCACCTCCAGAGGGCTTCTCCAGCACCACAAAACCCTTCCCACCTTCTTCAGCCACCCTCCCCACCTTCCTCTTTAGCCACAGCACCACAGGACTTCCTCCAGCTAAAATGCAACGTGGAAAAATCCAACAGGACAACAAAGGGACCGGGGAGTGAGTGTAGCCGTGATATTCTATGAAAAATCCTTTTGCCAGGATTTCTCTCCTGAGAAGCTGGGAGGCCTCAGGAATTAAATGTAATCAATGGTTATCTGCTGCTGTGGAATGCAACAGGTGCATCTGTGATTGGTCTCATGTGGTTGTTTCTAATTAATGGCCAGTCACAGTCTGGCTGTCTTGGACTCTCTGAGAGCCACACGAGCTTTTGTTACCATTCCACTTCTTTCCTTCTGATGAAACCCTTTCTTCTGTTCTTTTAGTATAGTTTAAATATATATTAATATATATAAAAACTATTATATATATATAATATACATCATAAAATAATAACTAATCTACATAATAAAAAATGTATATCATATATCATAAAATAATTATAATATATAATTATATATATCATAATATATAATACTATATAGAAAATAATAATAATAATAATAATGATAATGATAATGATAATGATAATAATAATGATAATAATAATGATAATAATAATAATAATAATAATAATAATAATAATAATAATAATAATAATAATAATAATAATAATAATAATATCTATAATAAAATAATGACTCAGCCTTCTGAAACACGGAGTCAAGTCAAGATTTCCATCTCTCCCCTCGCCCCGGGACCCCTGTGAGCACCAGCACAGGCGCGAGGGAGCGGAGGGGAGGGAGCCCAGGAGCCCGGGGCCGCAGGGGCGCCCCAGCCCTCACCTGCTGCTGCCAGCCCCACGTCCAGGGGGTTCCTCTTGAGCTCGCAGCGGCTCTGGCTCTCTGGCATGCCGAGCTGGCGGCCCTGCTGCAGGCTGGAGATGATGCTGGACAGGTCGGAGTCGCGGCTGCGGCAGAGCACAGAAACCCCGCGTTAGGGAAACCCCGCCTCTGAAGGAACCTGAAGTACCTATTACCCCAGAACTGATTCTTTCCCCAGTGTGAGCACAGCTGGGAGAGGTTTTTGTGTGCTGCAGCACTGCTGGATTGCAGGATTGCCCCTTCCTTCCTTCCCTCCCTCCCTCCCTCCGTAACCTCTCCCGGATTTTTGAGGATTCCAAAGCCCTTCCCAAACTCCCCTCTCATTTCCCATCAAGGGCCCTGCAGCTGCCAGAGCTGCTGATTCCTGATCCCAGCCCTGCCAGAGAGAACTTGCGTGGGCCAGGACTCGCATCGAGGATGGAAAATCTGCAAGCGGAGGAATTGGCAGAGCTGCTCCAGAATGAATAGGAAACTTGAACTGAAATAACTGATAGTTTTCTATCAGCTGCCACCCTTCTATTCTTGCAAACCCAAGTTTTTCCATTCCATCAGTGCTGGGACAAAAGGCTGTTTGGTTTGATTGAATGATGGTTTTCTCCTCAGAGAGGAGCCCACCACGAGCCTGGGCAGCAGCGTTCCCCAGAGCTGAGGGCATAGATTTATTTACAAAACCCATTTTCAATTCCCCCTCCAACAGATCCTGAAACAATGCTCTTCCTTCTGGGAAAAGAGACTGCGTTAGAGCAATTCAGCATTATTTTGCCTGCTCTCCTTGCATCACACTGCTGCTAACTAGGCTTGGTTAGTCCTTTTTTCTATTTTTTTTTCCTTCTATGGAGATAATGAACACAACAATCAATTTGCTGTAGCAGATACTGCAGCTCAGTGGTGAATTCTTTTGCTGGCAAACCACTCTCCAGTTGCAAAACATTCCTGAGTCAAGGATCTACAAGGAGTGAGGAGGAAGAAGAAGGTGGCAGGAGCTGGTGGTGCAGGAACATCTCCCTTTGGTTTGTCTGCTTGCAGGAGATGCTGAGCTCCCATCCTGCCAGCACCAGGGGCTCACCCCCAGCTAAACAGGACAACTTCTCCTGCCCTGTCTCTGAAGGGAGGATGACAGCCAGGAGAGCCAGAGACACTTGGCAGAAAGGACAGAAATGAGGAATAAATGAGGAATAAAGGAGGAATAAAGGAGGAACGCTGCCCTCCCTGCCCAGCCACAGCTCCCGCCCTGCTCCCACCCGGGGTGTCCTCACCTGGGCCCGGCAGGGCAGCCCGGAGGGTGCATTATCTGCAGCATTACCCAGCCCTGATCTGCCTTAAATATCCCCCCGGTGCTGCTGCCCGGCCCGAGCAGCTCCGGGGCTCCGGCCCGGCCCGGCTGCAGCAGGGACGGAGCTAATCCGTGTCTAGCTGCTGCTAAGCTCATCAGCCCAGGACAGAAAGTCTTTAGGTACTTTCAGCGGGCGTCTGGCCGCAGATTGCGGGGCAGGCTGCAGACACAAACAGCCCCTGATTCCCTCCAGGATCCCCATCCCCGGGGGGATCAGCAGGAGCAGGGATGCTGGGCTCCCAAATCCCCCGAGCAGCCTCCCACCTCCCCCCGGAGCTCCTTATGCAAGCACGAGGCTCATTACTTAAGCAAGCCCACAGGTGAGTGGGAAGCCCATTTCTCCTGTGCCAAGCAGTTTTGGGTCTTATCCTCTTTTAGCTGCCACCTTTAAGATGCATTATGCAAATATTTTGGTGTCTTAAGTCATTTATGGGATTAATGTGAAGTGATTATCAGTTCTTTTTAATCATGCCAATCAATAAGCGGCTGTCAGGGACAGAGGACAAATGCAGATAAACGCTGCCATCAGCACAAGGCCCGGAAAGGGCGGAGGAGAGGAGCCAGGAGAGCAGGGAGTGGGAAGAGAAAAATGGGATAATTACATCTTTGCATTTGCACGCTGCCTCGCATCCCAACGGAGCCCGGAGCAGGCTGCTGGGCAAACACCTTCAGCTGCTGCGAGGGGTTGTTCCAACCAGCAGGAAAATGCAGCCCCTCTCTATGGAGCAGCTCCTCAGAGCCCAGGGAGGGCAGGACACCGGGAGGGATCCAGGGAAAACAGAGCCCAGGGCAGGGAATCATCCCCACCAGCACCAGCAGCGCTGCTCTCCTGCCCCAAAAAAACATCATGGTGTGCTGCTCGCCTGCCCCAAAACCTCCTGCTGCCTGATCTTCCATGGTTTGAAATAAAAACCATCGAGGTGCGCACAGGTGCATCAGCAAATCCACGCTCAGGGGGGCACAGACACAGTCCTGCCTCAGTTTACCCGTGGAATCAGGCAGAACCCAGTCCCATTGTCCACCCCAGCCCCCCGGCTGCTGGCCTGTGACCCCAGTGGGCACAGAGGTGCTGACAGACGTCCCCGAGGGTCACAGCCACCCCCAGCCTGCCCAGGCAGACCCAGGCTGGCACAACCCTCCCAGATGTGCTTCATTTGCAGCCATTAGCAGCGAGTGCATGTCTGAGGAGGAGAGGGATGAGCAGACTAATGGCTGGAGACAATTAAGCAGAGGATAAATCAGTGTCAGGCCTCTGCAGAGCGCAGGCAGCCAGGCGCCCGCAGGCTCTGCTCGCAGACTGCACGGGGGAAGGAGACAGCCCGGGCAAAATGGGAACAACTCCCACCAGGGGCTGCCCTTCCCGGGCAAAATGGGAATGACTCCCACCAGGGGCTGCCCTTCCCTTCCTGCAGCTCCCTCTGCCCCCAGTGAGGAGGTGCTGGGGCTGCTCCCAGCCCCTCATCCTCCTCAGGGGTGAGGCTGAAGGAGCCGGGCAGCGTCTGCCACCCTGCTGGCACTGCCAGCTGTGCCCTGCCCTGAGCCCCAGGGTCACTGCAGAGAGATGCCAGCCAGAGGATGGGCAGTGCCCGGCAGAGGAGGGGTTCAGCCAGCTGCAGCTCCGACAGGGCTGCTCCACAGTGAGGTGTGGGTGTCAATGTGGAGCTCCAGAGTGAGGTGTTGGTGTGAATCTGGAGCTCAGGCTGTCCTTGCCCTGCTCCAGAGTAAGGTGTTGGTGTAATTTTGGAGCTCAGGTTGTTCTTGCTCTGCTCCAGAGTGAGCTGTTGGTCTAATTTTGGAGCTCCAGAGTGAGGTGCTGTGTAATTCTGGAGCTCAGAATCCCCCTATTCTGCTCCAGTGCAAGGTGCTGTGTAATTCTGGAGCTCAGGCTGTCCTTGCCCTGCTCCAGAGTGAGCTGTTGGTGTGAATCTGGAGCTCCAGAGTGAGATCCTGTGTAATTTTGGAGCTCAGGCTCTCCCTGCCCTGCTCCAGACCTCTCTGGGCTGGCAGCTCTGGGATGCCCAGGAATGGAGCAGACAGCAGAGCCCACCTGGCCCTGCAGCCTCAGGAGCTCCAGAGAGAGCTGGGACAGAACCTCAGGGACTCCCAAAGCAGCAGGGACAGAATTCCACAGGTCCAGGAACGGCAGGAGAGCTGAGGGAATGGGGAACAGACCCAGCACCACACCAGAGTGGGGAACCTTCCCTAAAGCTCCATCAAATCAAAGCAAAGCTGGGAAAACGCTCAAAATTCTCTGCAGGAATGCAAAGCAGGGGACTGGAAGAGAAGAGAGACTCAGAAAGTGAAATAGGAAGGAAATAAAATGGAAAAACATTTCTTTTAGAACACATCCCAGCGGCTCTCCATCCCCTTAACGATCAGGCAGTAAGTGCAGGGATTATATTAAATTTTCCTGATCAATACAGCAGCCATAAAACTGCCCCGACCCTCTGCCCCTCCCTCCAATAAAGAAAGGGAAAATCCAATATGCAAAGGGAGGGATGTCAGAGCTGCAGGGAGGGGACAGCAGGGCAGGGCCCGGGGCAGGGGCAGCTGCTCCATGGCTCAGGTGCAGGCTCAGGGCTTCCCCTCTGCACTGCAAACCCTGTGTGTCATTCCCCGCTGACCTGCCTGGCCAGGCTGAGGCACCCACAGGCATTCTGAGCAATCCGTGTCTCCAGCAAGGGAACAACTGTCCCTGGCTGTCCCTGGCGTGGCCCCCGAGCAGGGTCAGTGTCCCAGGGCAGCATTAAGCCGGGCTCCTGAGTCAGCAGAGGCAGGGCTGGGATCAGGGAAAGCCTCGGCTCAGCCCCACCGCCCCTCCTGGCCACGGTCACCTTGGGCAGAGCCCCAAAGCCACCCAGGGCACCCGGGGCAGGGATTGGGGTCAAGGGGACAGGGCAGGGTGGGGGCAGCAGCCGGAGCCCTCCTGTGGGGCTGGCACCCTCCCGGCTGGGCTGGCACCTGTCCTGCAGCACTGTCAGCTCCCTGGCACAGCCCTGGCACAGCCAGCCAAGGCAGCTCCTGGAAATGCCCCCCGCCACAGGAGCAGGATGCTCCCCATGGGAATTAATTCTGTTCTCTAAACAGAACCCAGCAGGCAAAGCTCAGGGAAAGCCTCCCCTTATTATTATTTTGATTTGTAAAATATATTTATATATGTTTATAATATAAATATAGTGTATAGTATATTTATACTGTATATTACATTGTATATATTATATTGTATTATTATATATTATTATACTCTATTATATATTATATGTTATATTATACTATACTATACTATACTATACTATACTATACTATTATATTATATTATATTATATTATATTATATTATATTATATTATATTATATTATATTATATTATATTATATTATATTATATTATATTATTGTACATATTATATATTTTATTGTATTATATATTATTATACTCTATTATATATAATATTGCTATATGTATTGTATTATTATATTTATTCTATTTATTATATATAAAAATATATATTATTAAATACTAGTATATACTATAAATACATTATTTCTTGTGTATTATAATATTATGTATATGTATATTATGTTTAATATATTATATTGTATAGTGTGCTTCTTCTTCTTCTTCTTCTTCTTCTTCTTCTTCTTATTATTATTATTATTATTATTATTATTATTATTATTATTATTATTATCTATATTGAATTTGTATTGTATTTTTATTGCTCTGTCTTTTGGGTAACTTTTCCAACTTCCCCCCTGGTACAAAGCCCTGCGTGTCACTGTGTCCTTGTCACACGTGGATCTGCCAGAACAATTCCCCAGCCTCCCCCTCTGCCTGCCAGGGCCCCGCACCCCTGAGCTTCACCCAGCAGCACCAAGGGAAAAGGGGAAATGAGGAGAGGAAAAGAGGGAGGATAAACAAAGTTTTCCCAAATGGAGGGAGCAGAGAGGCCTGAAAACCCCAACCCTCCCCATGGGCAGCACAGCCCTAAACCTCCCTGCAGCCTGAGCCTGGAAAAACAAATTAATCATCCTGCAATGTCCCCAGCAAAATGCCCATAAAATTTCATTAATGCTCATGACAGTTCATAAAAATGATCAGTAGGGCTGGCAACTCCAAAATAAGGTGGAAATAAGTATGAAGATGTTTTCACTGTAAGCCTGCTCTGTCATTCAGCTCCCTGCAAGCTCATAAATAAAAAGCAGCTGGAATTGCAGCACCCTGAGGGAGGGAGGAGAGGCATCCCTGAGTGTGGGACCTGTCAGGAGATTTCTGCCCAGCAGGGACAGGGACGTGGGGCTGGCACAGCTGATGGGGCTCAGGGCTCCTCCAACACCCCAGATTCCCTTCACTTTCTCCCCTCACCAAGGGCAGCTGATGAAACATTAAAATAATATTAAAATAATGCAACGCGGTGTATAAAATAATGGGAAAAATGGAAAATAAAATGAGCAGCTCTGGTGCCACTGATAATGTCACCTGTGTCACCCAGCAGAGCTCTGCTGAGTCAGGAGCAGCCTTGACACCTCCACCAGCAGCTGCTTCTCAATCCTGCCCTGCTCTCCTTTCCAAAGCACAGAGCTAAATCACTGCAGTTCCCATTTTCTCTGCTTCTCCCATCTCCTTTCCCAGGTGTTTTTCACCTCCTCCTTTTCCCCAGCCTGATTTATGTCCCTTTTCCCCCGTTCCATTCCCCTTCAGCAGCTGCACACCCAGCAGGGCAGGTCTGTGACAGCACCTGAACCTGTCTGCCAGCCCTGCTGGAACTGAAATCTGCTTTACTGGGCTGGTGCTGCTCAAATACAGAAAACCCCAAATCCTTCCTCTGCCACACAGCACAACCAGGTTTGTTCCCTTGGGAATGGGCTGGATGGGCAGCTTTTGGCAGCTGGGCTCCTCAGGAAAAGCACAACTTCTGCTCCCAAGAGGAATTACTGAGGTTTCTCCCAGGACAGAGCTAAACTGAAGGGAACAGTCAAGCTGAGGAAGACCAGGAAATGCATCTGACATAAAAACCACACCATTATTTTATTCCACACACTGCAAGCTCAGAATTATTTTTTTAAGACAGGGATTCTAATTTCCAAAGGTGTTGGCACCCTCAGCTGCCATTGTGCAGAATCATTGCTCACAGGGCCATTAATTAAGGCACTGTCAGCACTTCCATCCCAAACCTCTGCCTTTTAGGAGTTTATAACAGCCATAAAATTCTGCTCTGGGCTGAAATTTCGCATGGAAGGAATCCATCCCTTTGTATTTGAGAGTCCCAGCACTTGGAGCAGCCAGGCAGGGTTTGCAGTCTAGGGCTGCCTTTCCCAAACCTGCTTTTATGGTGCTGAGCTGCTGCACCGGCTCCTGGTGCTCACTGTGGGCTGGGTTTGTGCTCCTAATGCTGAAAATTTGGGAATTGTGCGGGTTTGTGGTTCACAGCTGCAGCCTGAAACACCGGTTAAACACCAGAGAATTGCTCTGCCCTCACTGCTCCCTGCTGGAGGATGAGCCCACGTGGATTTCCCACCTTCATTATTCCCATGGCCAAGGCTGAATCCCTCTCCAGTTAAAGACATGGACATTGCTCCATCAGTAGCAACAATTTCCCTTTTTTCCATCTCTAACTGAACAGGCTCACACAAAACACCAAAAAATTCCCTTTCAGCAAAACTCCAATTTCTCCCTGGGAGCAGATCCTGATTTCCCCAGCACTCAGGAGTGGAGGGAGCCCCCCCAGACCCCACCCTGCTGCTTTCTCCTCCCTGAGAAGTTTCCCAGCTGCTCAGATTTATTGTTCTCATTCCACAAACCAAGCAGTTCTCTACAACTCAAGGGCTGCGTCCTGATCTGGAAATCCAGAATGAAAGAGACCTTTCAAAATGGCAGGTTTTAGTGCAAATTTCTGGATTTTTAAAGGATGAGAGGAGTTTGTGGCTGCTGGCAGCACATGAAGATAATGCACCACGCCCAGGATATCAGGGGTCACAGAGGAATATTCAGTTTGCAACTGGAGAGCTTCAATTTATGAATTTCTACCTTCTTAGGACCAGAGTAAACTCATAAAAATCGGGCTTTCCTTAGCAATCTCATCAATTCTCTCCTCCGACGTAAAAGGGACTGTTTGCCCCACAGCTTCCCCCAAAATAACAACAAAATAGAGGCTGTGTGGGAAGGGGAGGATGAGGAACAAAGGGAGGAAGAAATAAACCCCAGAAGTGCCAGAAATGTTCATTTCCATCCATCAGCACCCAGGAACAATCAGAAACTCTCAGCCCACCACACAGAGAGTGGCCCAAAAACGGTACCTGCAAGAGCTCTCTCGGAAGGAGATGTTCAGATCCCAGTGGGTGTGAATCCTGCAACAACAAACAAACCAAAAACAGAGCTCAGAGACAGGGCTGAGCACTCATGTCCTGCCCCTGAACCCTGCTCCAGCCTGGGGACCCGCAGAGACCCCCAGCCCCAATTCCTGCCTTGGCCAGCCCCCAATTCCAGCCCCAATTCCTGCCTTGGCCAGCCCCCAATTCAAGCCCCAATTCCTGCCTTGTTCAACCCCAATTCCAGCTCCAATTCCTGCCCTGTTCAACCCCAATTCCAGCTCCAATTCCTGCCTTGTTCAACCCCAATTCCAGCTCCAATTCCTGCCCTGTTCAACCCCAATTCCAGCCCCAATTCCTGCCTTGTTCAACCCCAATTCCAGCTCCAATTCCTGCCTTGTTCAACCCCAATTCCAGCCCCAATTCCTGCCTTGGCCAGCCCCCAATTCCAGCTCCAATTCCAGCCCCAATTCCTGCCCTGTTCAACCCCAGTTCCAGCCCCAATTCCTGCCCAATTCCAGCCCCAATTTCTGCCTTCTCCAGCCCCAATTCCAGCTCCAATTCCTGCCTAATTCCAGCCCCAATTCCTGCCTTGTCCTGCCTTGTCCAGCCCCAGTTCCTGCCTTGTTCAACCCCAATTCCAGCCCCAATTTCTGCCTTCTCCAGCCCCAATTCCAGCTCCAATTCCTGCCCAATTCCAGCCTTGTCCAGCCCCAATTCCAGCCCCATCCCAGTTTAACCCAGGTTTGCTGAGGGAGGCCTGGCCCAGTTTCCCATCCCAGTTTAACCCAGTTCTGCTCTCAGTGGAGGCCAGCAAAGCCCCTCAGCCCAGGGGGAGGCCACAGCAGGTGAATTAAGTCTGGAGCAGATGGGGCACAGCCCCTGCAGGGCCCAGCTGTCATGTCTGGGCTCTGGGGCCGCTGTGCTGCTCCTGATGTCCCCAGGGCCATCACAAGGGGGTCAGGCTGCTCCTGATGTCCCCAGGGCCATCCCAGGCCATCAGGAGGGGTCACTGTTCCATTCTCCCCCCACTGGGACAGGAGACCCCTGGGCTCCCCTGCCTGAGGGATGAATGCTCAGGGATGCTGGGGCTGGGAGCAGGAGATGCTCCCTGGGCACTGAGCACTGAATTCCTGGTTTTTCCAGCTGTTCCTGCCCTCGGGGGAATTCTACCTGTCCCACCTGCCCAGCATACTGCAGCACAGGTCCCAGGGAAGGAAAGAACAAATGCACAAAATCAGGGAAAGGAAAAGAGCAAGGGCACAAAATCAGAGAAAGGAAAAGAGCAAGGGCACACAATCACAGACAGATGAACCCAGCTGGGAGAATCCTGCTCCCACCAAGGAAATTAAAGTTAACCAAGGGGCACAAACTGCAGGAGAGCACATCCCTGGCAGGCTGGGGATCACTGCCTGGGAGCTCCCACACATTCCTCCTTCATTTCCCAGCAAACCAGGCACAGCAATTACAATAATTAAAGATTTGAGATAGGGGCACTTTGTGTTTGGGGGGCCCAGCGTTATCAATTGCAGTTATCACGTTGTTCTCCCCCTAATGAGACAATCCAGCACTAATTCTGCTGCATTAAAAGCACAATTAAAGGGGCAGGAGGGGCAGGGCAGATCACCAAAGCTCCCTGGGAGGGTTCCCTGAGCTCCTGAGCAGCCCAGGTGCATCCCAAAACACATTTCCATTTCCAGCAGCACCCCTGGACAGCTGCAATGATAAAATTAATTACGGGAGGCTTTATGGGCAGAGCTGGCTGCTCCTTCCCTGAGCTGCTGGGGGTACAGAATCTGTCTGAGCAGGGGGAACAGCTCCTGCACTGCCAGCCAAGGAGCACATAAACCACCAGGAAAGCAATTACAGCCCTCAGCTCCCTCTGCTCTGCTTTTACAGCCTTGTCTCAGGAGCTGAGCCCTGCTGTGCATCACGGGGAGGGGACAGCCCAGGGGGATGGGGCACAGTCCTTTGGGGCTGTGCTCTCTGGGGTCACAGATCCTCTGAAATTCCTGCTTTTCCAGAGGGCTGGGAGCACCTGGAATTTGGGAGCTGAATATTGAGGGCACTGAGGCCTCCCAGGAGAGGATCTGGAATTTGGGAGCTGAATGTTGAGGAGAGCCCAGATGAGGGTCACCACTCACTCAGGGCCATCCCTTCTCCTCCTCCTCTAGGGCTGCACAGTCCCAGGAGGAATGTCCATGGCACTGAGAAGAACAGGACCAAAATCCAGCAGCTCCTGCTCCCTGCTGCAGCTCCAGCATTGCTCCCCTGCTCCCAGAGGCTCTCAGGATGCTCCGAGGCTTGGAACCAAGCATCAAACCCCACAACACCTCGGCTCCCCGGGGCAGGGCTGCCTGTGCCCGGGTTCCTGTGCCCGTGTTCCCCCCAGCCCTGCCTGCAGGCACCTTCTTTTCATGATACTGATGTGCAGATCCTCCTCCTGCTTCACGTGGGGCTGCTGCTGCCCATGGCTCCTGTCGCTGTCCTGGCTGTCCTCGCTGGGGGACAGGAGGGGGCCCAGCTCCTTCTTGGGGACCCTGCTGGGGGGCAGGGGGATGCTCCTCTTCTCTGCCAGCCGGCCCCGGTTCTGCCACGGGAGAGACAAAACCACAGGGTTTGGTGAGGAACCGCAGCATTTCCACAAACACCAAACACCACCGAGAAACCTCAGCATTTCCACAAACGCCAAACACCACCGAGAAACCTCAGCATTTCCACAAACACCAAACACCACCGAGAAACCTCAGCATTTCCACAAACGCCAAACACCACTGAGGAACCTCAGCATTTCCACAAACACCAAACAAAAACGTGTTCATCTCTGTCAGAAAGCTCCTCCTGACCAGTCACGGCTGTCACACACGGCTCACAAAGCACACGTGGCTTACGCTCTGTCACTTTTCAAAGGACTTTGCAGCTCAGGCGCTCCTGATTGTGGTTTCTCCAGTCCTGACCAAGCCCTGCACCTCCAGCCTCTCCCAGCCCTTCATCCCCAGCCTGCCCCTCATCCTCAGGGAGAGGAAAGGGAGGAGGCAGCACAATCAGGCTCCAATCTCTGCCTCCGGAATATCTCCCACCAAATAATCCCACGCCACCATTCAGTGAAAGCTTTCCCAGGGAATTCCTGACCCTGCCAGCAGCAGGAACACCCTGCAAACCACAGAGCAGCACTGCCACTGCCACACAGAATCTGCAATTTCAGCCAATCAAATGGAACTGGATTTCATTTTTAATCCAAGTTCCAGTGGGCCAAGAATTGGAAAATATCAAAGCTGTTTGCAAGGTGATTCACGTGCCTGTGATTCAGCCCTCAGAAATAATTGTCATTGGATAAAAACCTGCAGGGGAAAGCAGCCCCTGCTCCCAGGTAAGGCTGGGAAGCACAGGGAGCAGCCAGGGAATGCTGGGGCAGCTCTGGGAGCAGGAGCATTCTAAATCTCTTCCATATGTGAAGGAAATCCTCGAGCCCAGACAGCATTTTCCCCCTCTTTTTATTGATAATAAAGATAGGGGAGAGGAAAGGGGGAGGCTCAGAGAGCCTGGGATGTTTTCCTTTGCTTTTCCCAATAACAAACGTGGGGAATGGCTTTAATTAGGGCATTACAGAGCAGTGGGGACACATTCCCTGCAGGAGTGGCAGAGTTTGCACTCCCCCTCAGCTGTGATCAGTGCAAACACCTCCCAAGGGCCGGGATAATCCTGCCCTGTCCCTTGGGCCTTCATTAGCCCCGAGTGCTCCAGGGAAACATCCAGCAATTATTAAATAATAACATAAATGATAATATAAACAACAACAATAAACAATAATTTATAAATATAACTATATTTATAAGTATAAAACTACTTATAAATATAAATATATTAATAAATATAACTATATTTATAAATATAAAACTAAATATAAATATATGTGTACATGAAAATGTAAATATAAATATAATTATAAATGTAAATATAATTATAAATATAAATGTAAATATAAATGTAAATATAAATGTAAATATAAATGTAAATATGAATATAACTATTTTATACATATAAATAAATGTAAATAATAATTATGGATAATAAATCTATATTTTAGATTTAAATATCGAAATAATACATTTAAATAATAAATAGAAATAATAAATCTAAATAATAAATGAATTTTTTTTCTCTGGAGACATTTCCCCATCTCTCAGGTGAAGGGACAAGGAGCAGAGGCAGGTTCAGAGGATGCTCTCAGGCATTTCCCCTCTGTTCCCAATGCCAGCTGTGGCACCTCTGGAGCAGCAGAACAACAGGAGCAGCTCCCAGGGCTCTCCCTGTCCCCAGCACCTTCCCTGGCACCACACACAGAACGCTGCAAAACCACCCAAAAATGCCAATTCCCCTCCCCTGTGCCCCTTCCTGCAGTTTTACTCCTTCCCCAGCCTCCCGTGCCTCCCACCCCACACAGCCCCGAGCCCGCAGCCCAGCTCTGCCATTTCCCTGCCACACCTGGGGGATTTCCCAGCAAATTGTATTACTTTATTTGGTCAATTGGCCTACAAATTGATTTTCCTGTACAAATAATGAACATTTATGGTTATTTTCCCCATAGACTGCTTTATTTCACGTGTAACAAAGACTGATTTCCTGCAGGTTTCAGACCTGAGCTGCAGTTCCTGTGACCCCTGGCTGATGGATGGCAAAGGGCTCCAAGCACAACTGGAGGCTTTGGGGCTTTTTTTTGTACCCTGAGGTGGCTGCCGGAAGCAAATGTTGGTGCCAGAGCAAGGTATTCCACAGAATAAATGGGAATAAATTGTTTTAGAAGAGATTCAGTGCTGGGATCAGGCCAAGGAAATGCAGGGGAAGGAGATGGGGATAGAGGGCAGAGCTGGGGTGGCCAAATCCCTGCTCATGACAGCCTTGGGGGACTGGCCACATTAACAATCACCAGAACACACACCCAGCTGCCAAGAATAAACCCTGCACCCCAAAAATCACCAGAACACTCACCCAGCTGCCAAGGATAAATCCCTATATCCCAAAAATCACCAGGAACACTCACCCAGCTGCCAAGGATAAATCCCTATATCCCAAAAATCACCAGAACACTCACCCAGCTGCAAAGAATAAATTCCTGTACTCCAAAAATCACCAGAACACTCACCCAGCTGCAAATGATCAATCCCTGCACCCCAAAAATCACCAGCTCAGCACTCTGTGAGCCCCACCAGGTGACACCACAGGATTTTACAACATTAGTGTTTATAACTAACACTGGGAAATGAGTGACCAATAAATTCAGTGGCTTCCCAAGGAGCACAAGGGAGGGTGCAGGGGGTGTTGGGAGTTGTGTGTTTTGAAGGTAAACACAAAGAGAATATAAAAAAAAGTAATACTAGAGAGGTAAATAATTCATCAAAAGAGTGGAGAACAAGAAGCTGGGAGGGAAGAAAGGAAAAGGAGCAATGCCAGAGGGGAGAGTCTTCTGAGAAGGTGAAAAAATCCCAATCTCACATGGGAGTGGAAGCAGAACCAGAGTCAATTGGAGTAAAACAGAGGGGAAGTTTGGAAATTTAATGTGGAAATGGCCTCTCCCCTCTGGGCACTGAGGAATTCCAGGGTGGGAAGCAGAGCTGGGGTCTGACACCATGGACAGAGCCCTGCAGCAGGGCTGGGGATGCCTGAGGGAATTCCAGGAGCAAAAACCACCCAGAGCCCCAGCCCTCACCTGTGACACACTCAGCAGGGCTGGGGATGCCTGAGGGAATTCCAGAATTCCATCAGCCATCCCACCCCGAGCCCCCAGCCCTGACCTGTGACTGACAAAGCAGAGATGGGGATGCCTAAGGGAATTCCAGAATTCCAGCAGCAATCCCACCCCGAGCCCCCAGCCCTGACCTGCTGCACGCAAACCCACACTAACACACTGTGCCCACAACCTGGAGGTTTCCTCAGTTTTTGAACCACGACCTGCTGCACAGCTGGGTTTTGCTGCTGGCCACCCTGCAGCTGCTTTAAGCCCCAGCCCACCTGCAGAAAGCCAAGCGAAACCACACAATTTCAGAGTGAACACGCTGGGTCTGTCCTGCACCCCAGGCTGGAGTGATGCTTGGAAAGGCCCAGGATGAGGTTCCACCTGCATGAGCTCAGGTAAAACACACCTGTGCAGAGCAGGGGAGCTGCGAGAGCACCTCCTGCACAGCAACCTCAGAACCCCAATTTAACCTTTACCTGCTGATTTCCCAGGCAAGCAGGAGCTGCACCAGTGACGCTGCGGCAACCCCAAATCCCCTGAGCTGCAGCAGCCTCGGGCTCCTCCTGATCCTCTTGGGCTCTGCTAAGCAGCTCTGGGTCACCCCTGGGCACTGCAGCGGGCTGGCACAGGGAAAGTGAAATCACACCTGGGCCTGCTTTCCATCTCCTCCTGCAGGAGCCACCGCCTGCAAATCACAGCTTTGGATTCACCCCTGCAGACAGCCAGAACCAGGGCGGCACCGGCTTCACAGGCCAGGGAGGAATTCTGCTCCAGGGATTTGGGCCATGGACAAATCCTGCTCCAGAGATCCTTGTCATGGATAAATCCTGCTCCAGGAATCTCTGCCATGGACAAATCCTGCTCCAGGAATTCTTGTCACGGACAAATCCTGCTCCAGGAATTTGGGTCATGGATAAATCCTGCTCCAGGAATCTCTGCCATGGACAAATCCTGCTCCAGGAATTCCTGCCATGGACAAATCCTGCTCCAGGAATTCTTGTCATGGACAAATCCTGCTCCAGGAATCTCTGCCATGGACAAAACTTGCACCAGGAATTCCTGCCATGGACGGCCCTGCCACGGACAAATCCTGCTCCAGGAATTCCTGCCATGGACAAATCATTGCTCCATGAATTCTTATCATGGACAAATCCTGCTCCAGAAATTCCTACTATGGACAAATCCTGCTCCAAGAATTCCTGCCATGGACAAAACCTGCACCAGGAATTCCTGCCATGGACAGCCCTGCCATGGAGAAATCCTGCTCCAGAAATTCCTGCCATGGACAAATCCTACTCCAGGAATTCCTGCCATGGACAAATCATTGCTCCATGAATTCTTATAATGGACAAATCCTGCTCCAAGAATTCCTACCATGGAGAAATCCTGCTCCAGAAATTCCTGCCATGGACAAATCCTGCTCCAGGAATCTTTCCCTGTATTTCCCTCACTCCAGCTCAAAGCAAAAGTAAAACACCAATGTCGGAGCACAGCACCATGTGCTCTGCACTCCACAGGGCATGGAGCACCATACCGATAATAATTACTTTTACTTATTTAACAGAGGCATCTCTGCACAGGTAAAACCAAGATCAAACCCAGCACAAACCCAAATTCCCACGGAGAAACAGCCAAAATAAGGGTTAAATCAAACCAGGGTCAAACTCTCACACCGCAGCTCAGGTGTGAGGCAGCTCCTGAGCAGCGAATGCCCCATTAAAACAAACAGCATGAGGAGCACAAATCCCTGCAGAGCCTCCCCAGGCCCGGCTGGATCTGCTGTCCCTGAGCTGCTGAGGCAGGGGAGCCCTGCCCAAACACGGCAGCAGCACCAGGCACACCCCTGCCTCTGTTTGGACACTGCAGGAAAATCCCCTCTGAAACCACATTTGGGGTCGGGAAGGCAAACAAAAGACAAGAGCAGGATTGTGAAAAACACAAATTAAAGGAATAATAACTGCAGGCTCTTCCACCCAGGCAGCCAAGGGGGGACTTGGGGGAAGGAAGTGATTTAGGGGGAAGCAGTGATTTAGGAGGTGTCCGAGCAGAAACTTCCAAAATTATTCAGGTTTAAATCAGCAAACTTGCGTACTTTGCTCTCAAAGACTTGCAGAATTCCAATCCAGGGAAGTTCTTGTGACACTTCAGGTTTTTAATGGGCCTCAGAACAATGAGGAAATACAAGGTGAATGGGAAAACACAGCACTGTGACTGTATTTTAAAAAGCTTAAGCAGAATAATCCCAGTAATTTTATAACCCCCAGGAGAAATAATGAAATAGAGGAAACCGAAGAAGTAATAATAAATTAACAGGGGGTGATATAATTTATGCAAATTAAAGCTTGTTAATGGAAAATATGTTAAACCAATATATCTTTTTTTGCTGGGACAATAGTGCCAACACAACGTGCTTGGGTTTCTGCGAGGATGGAAGTTGTGCAGCCCAAGGAAAAGCTCAGCAACTCGGAGCCCATCATTTCAAACACCCTTTAAACACACTTTGTGCAGGTCCTGCAGTGCTTTAAAGACAACAGCACAGGCAGAGCTAAATCCTCCCAAAGCAAGGATGATTTCTGCCCTCTGCACACGCCAGGGGACAGAAATGCTCCCCAGCCTTTGGAATTACTCTGAACTCAACTTCTGCCTCAGAAATCCATCACAGCAAGGTGAGACTTCAAAAAAAAAAAAAAAACCCAAACCCAGATCCACAGTGCTGATACAAACCAGCCCAGATCCTGACCTGCGCCAGCAGCTCATGAATTTCAAGCCAAAGACATTGTAAGAAATCACACTGCTAATGCAGGAATTAGAGAATGAATTGGATTTTAATTCTGAATTAAAGGCACTCTGCAGAGGAGCTGTGATTTCTTGTGTTTTCATGTATTTTCGTATTTTCGTGTATTTTGCCATGAATTTTGCCATGAATTTTGCCATTATTTCTTCTATGAATTTCCCATGAATTTCCCATGAATTTTCCATGAATTTTCCATGAATTTTTCCATGAATTTTTCCATGAATTTTTCCATGAATTTCCCGTTAATTTCCCGTTAATTTCCCGTTAATTTCCCGTTAATTTCCCGTTAATTTCCCGTTAATTTCCCGTTAATTTCCCGTTAATTTCCCGTTAATTTCACCATGTATTTGCCATTAATTTTCCCATGAATTTCCCATGAATTTTCCCATGCATTTTGTATTTTCATGTATTTTCATTTCCTTCCTTTAACTCTAGAACACTGTAATATCTAAGAGTGATGGTGGGCAGTGCTTAAGCAACCCCAGAGCTGTAAATTCCAGTGCAGTGAATCATCCCTGGAGAACCCTGCAGTGCCCTCCTCTGCAAGGGCACCTTAGGGTTAAGTGGGTGAATCACAAGGGGGAAATAAAAGAGGAATTGATATTATTTGTCCCCTCTGGGAGGGGAAAAAAGAAAATAAAATTAAAAAGAGGCAGGTTTGTGTGGCTCACCCCGTGCCACAGAAAAAGAGATCTCAAGAACCACAGCTGCGACGAGCAGCAGGGAAAGTTATTGATCTGAAAGAATTCATTTTTATTATAGGGGCTGGTACTTTTACTTATTTAATAAAGGCCTGGCGTCAAATCAGCGAGAATTCCAGGATTATCTAATTCCATCTAATCTCATTCAATCAGCGATGCTGCAGAGAGGAATGTTTGCCCTTTCCTGTCTGCAGGGGCCATCCCTGGTTGTCCTGGCAACCCAGCAGCAGCAGCAGCAGCTCCATCCCAGCTGGGATGAGGGGATCACGGAGGGCCGGGGTCCCCGGGGGCTCTGGGGTGGGATGGGATGGGAGCAGGAGCTGTGGGGTGGGATCCAGCCCAGCCCCAGAGCTCGGAGAAACACAAACCCCAGGCAGGGAACGGCCAAGAGTCCCGCCCAGGAGCTGTGCTGGCTTACAGCTCCTTTAAAGTCCTTTAAAGGTGCTTTAGGAAAGTCCTTCAGAGGTCCTGGAGTCCTTTAAAATCCCAGAGCTGCTGCTGAAACCAATCCCTGCACTGAACTGGGCACCAGCTCCAAGCAAACACAACTTTTCTAAAATAACACAGAAAATACAGAAAATAATATTTTGGGTCAAGGAATAATTAAATAAAAACAGGGAGGATTTCTTTTCCAAACCCAGGGCCAATGACAAAACCCCAGGCGTGGAAGGAACCCTAAATCCCAGCCCATGGCAATGGCAAATGGCCAATTCCAGCCCTAAATTCCTGTCCCACGGTGGCAGGTGCCCCACGGCAGGGACAGCTCCAGCAGGATTCCAGCAGGGACCTCCTCCTGCTCTCCCTGTGCCACAGCTGAGCCACAAGGAGCCCTCTGCAGAGCCCAGCACCCCTGCAGCCCTGACCTGACGGGCAATTCCAAATTAACGAAGGTTCTGAGGGCACCCTTTGCCTCCCAGCTCCCTCTGAGCCAGGCCAGCGAGCCTGGACACACAGCAGAGCAAATTAACACCAGGTGCCTGTGCCCTGAAGCACCACAGACAGCCCTAAGCGCTTTAATGACATCTCTAAATAATTCTGACAGCAAAATTACTTCTCCTGTGTCACCTCTCGGCTGCCCTTGACGCGGCACTAACGAGGTGATGCTGCTCCCCCACGTTTATTTGTCTGTCTCTCCTTCCCTCAGAGCGGAATTCCAGCAGCACTGCCGGGCTGCTGGGTCGCACTGAGGGCTCAGGAATTGCCTTTTCCTGCAGCAGGGCCCAGCACACTGCAGGGAATGCTGAAGGGCTGCGGGGTGGGGGATCCCTGGGAGCATCCCAAGGAGGAGATGATGTGTTCCCTCCATAGGAGCCCTCCCACACCAAGCTCAGCTGGGGTTTTCCTTCCCTCTCTCCCCTGGCCTGGTTTCCACAAGCCCTGACCTCACACAGGGCCCCTGCTCTGCCCCTCCATCCCCACTGTCTCCTGTCCAGAGCAGGGATCTTCACCTTCACCAGGCAAACCTCACCCCTCTGGAGCCCCTCAAAGCCCCTCCGAGATAAAATTATTTCCTTAAACCACAGCTGCTCCTACATCTCCGCTGTTCCCTCCCAAGCCTGCAATCCAATTAATATTTTCCTTTCCAGAGGGTATTTAATAATCCACAAAATTAAATCCTTCAGCATTGTGCTGGCACTGTCAGTGCCATTGATCTGGGCCGGTTGTGCCTCTGTGCAGAACAATAACTGCTCCTGCTGCTGCTTGTGCTGCCCAGGAGCAGAACTGGGACCATCAGCAATAACTTCCACCCCAAAGAGCTTTCACAGCCACCCTGATCCCCATTTCCAGGTGTTTGCCATGGAGAAGAGGATGAGGAGCAGAGCTGGGACCATCAGCAATAACTTCCACCCCAAAGAGCTTTCACAGCCACCCTGATCCCCATTTCCAGGTGTTTGCAATGGGAAAAGAGGATGGGGACCATCCCATGCAGAGCTGGGACCATCAGCAGCAACTTCCACCCCAAAGAGCCTTTCAGAGTTCCTTTCCAGCCACCCTGATCCCCATTTCCAGGTGTTTGCCATGGAAAAGAGGATGAGGAACAGAACTGGGACCATCAGCAATAACTTCCACCCCAAAGAGCTTTCAGAGCCACCCTGATCCCATTTCCAGCTGTTTGCCATGGAGAAGAGGATGAGGAGCAGGGCTGGGACCATCAGCAGCAACTTCCACTCCAAGAGCATTTCACAGCACCTCTCCAGCCACCCTGGTCCCCATTCCCAGCTGTTTGCCCCCCAAATCCCCCTCTGCAATGCTCCCTGGCCCCACAGCAGTGGATTTTGGGGACCTTTCTGTGTCAGCAGCAGCACAGGGGCTCCCACTGCCCCCAGAGCAGGAGCCCTGGGAGCTGGACCAAGCTCAGCACCCCAAACTCAGCACTGGGGGGGCTTTGGGGGTCCCTCACCCCATTTCAGAGCAGGAGTCACCTCATCTCCATAAAGCTGAAACCTGACAGAGATTGAACCAACTTCTGCTAAGAATTCACCCTGCAAGTCTGCAGTGCAGCACAGGTTAAAATGCACCTGGGCCAAGTCCTTTAAAACAACAAAACAGAACCAAAACAACCCTGCAAACAAACAGAAAGAGCCCATCTATCCCAAAACCTCCAACAAACACTAACCTGAACTGAAATGAGCTGGATTAAAAGCAACAAGCCAAATCAGCATGAAACCACAAATAAAAACCAACAGACTGTGCCAAAGTCCTTGGGGGGATTTGGAGGTTTGTAATTCTGCTTTGCAGAGGGGCTTTTTCCACATTCATGAGGCTGCCCCGAGGGCACAAAGGCAGAGTTATGGAAACAGCCCCTGCACACAAACCCCAACATTCTCCAATGCCATCCCTGAACCCAGAGCAGCTCAGAGAGGAACCCAAATCTGATCTACTCAGTTAACAGTGAAATTTCAGAATTAATCCTGCCAAGGAAATTCTGCAGCAGGCAAAGTCCCCTTGGCACAGCAAAGTTCTCCTGGAAGACTCGTGCCTGGTATGGGAGATTCCCTTTTTGATGAAAACCTCTGAATTTGGATCCCACCATGCCCTGGAGGCCCTGGATGTCCCTTCCTTGCCCTGCTCTGCTCCCCAAGGAAACTGTGGAGCAGCCAGGGAAGGACAGAAAGGAGCCCAGCACCAGGAGTGGCACAGAGCCACTCTGGGGACACTCAGAGCTGCCTTCCACCCAAAACAGGGCCCAGGAGGAGGCTCAGGAACCTCAGGGCTAACAAACAGATTTGCTCCTCACTGGCATTGTTGAAGTTAGCAGCACAGAGTTCCTCCCTCCATCCCTGACAAAGTCTTGGACTGGGGCCTGAACCTCGGGGCAGCAAAGGAAAACAACAACCACGATGAGGAAAGCAAAAAGCAGCAAATAAAGGAATCACGCATAAATCAAACCAAGAGCAAAACACAGCCCAGCAAATTAATTCCCACTGTCAGTGCTCAGCCCTGCACAGCCACCCTGTGCCTCTGCATGGGATGGACAGGGGCAAACCCCAAACATCATTTATGGCTCCTTTTGTTTGTTTGTTTGAATGTGGCCATGCCACAACAGATCCGGGGAAAGGGGTCTTCTCTACCTCAACCCCATAAGAGCCACCTTTCCAACAGAAACCCTATCCCAGAAACCAAATATCCATGGGAAACAGAGGGAAAAGAGGATGAGGAGCAGCCAGCCCCCAGCCCTAACTCCCCTTCAGAGGCCGCACCAGAGAATGGAACACACAGCAAGGGTCACACTCTGTCTGTAAGGGAAACAATCCAGTGGTTAGCTTTGTCCGTCCTAAAGAGAAGGGAGGGAGGGGCAGACAGAAGGATGGAGGGACAGAAGGATGGGTGGGCAGACAGGGGGATGGAGGCAGGGATGAATGGAGGGACAGAAGGACAGATGGAGAGAAAGACAGATGGAGAGAAGGATGGAGGGATGCATGGATGGATGGATGGATCCATGGATGGAAGGATGAAAGGATGGATGGATGGACGCATGGATGGATGGATGGATGGACGCATGGACGGATGGATGGATGGATGGATGGATGGACGCATGGACGGATGGATGATGGATGGACGCATGGACGGACGGATGGATGGATGGATGGACGGACGCATGGACGGATGGATGGATGGATGATGGATGAATGGATGGATGGATGGACGCATGGACGCCTGGCTGCCGGCCGGCGGCGCGGGGCAGGCCGGGGGCGGAGGCGCCGCCGGGGCCGCTCCCCCCGGGGCCCGGCGCAGGAAACCGGCGGGGCGGTCGGTGCGGAGCGGCCCCGGCGCCGGCCCCGTCTGCAGCTGCAGCGCGGGCGGCGGGGGGCGGGCGCCGGGCCCCGGGGCCGCCGGGTCACGGGCGGGGAACGCGGCGCCAGCGGCGGCCGGGGGGAGCGGGGGGAGCCGGGGGGAGCGGGGGGCCCGGGGCGCTGCCGGCGCGGGGCTGCGGTCGCTGCAATTTCCCCTCCAGACCGAGCGCGGGGCTCGGAGCCGCCGGCGCTGCCCCGGGGCTGCTCGGGACTGGCAGGGGACACACACAGGGGACACACAGGGGACACGCTCGGGGATGCCAGGGGACACACACACGGGACACGCGCAGGGGACACACACAGGGGACACAGTCACCGCTCCCGCCCGGACAGCCGGAGCACAGCGCTGCCTTTGCTGCCCGCTGGGCTGATGGATCACGCAGAGGTGCAGAGCCTGCCTTGCCCCTGCCACGGCACTGCCCGAGTTTCGCCGGCCCATCCCCGCTGCCCAAGGACCGACTGCAGAGCGCGGAAGCAGCTGCAGACAGGATGAGCTCCCCATCTGCACAGCCCCACCGATCACACCGGACCAGGCACTGCAAGTCTCTGTCATCTGCATTATAAATAAAGCATTTCTGCTTCTGAGGAGAATCAGCCCCTGGATCTCAGCGGTGCTCGAATGGGCAATCACTAAATGGGGAAATAAAAACCATGCCCAATTCCTTATCCTCCTCCTTGTGTGGCTGCTCTGGATGTGCAGTGGATGCAGCTACCACAAAGAATTCAGGTTCAAAATGTGGAACTGTCCTTTGGTCAGGGACTTGAGCTAAGTACAGCACAGAAAGTGCAGGGAGCACTGAGAAACAGCTCTGACAGAGCTCCTCACTGGGCTCTGGCCTTGCTGTGCAAATTCTGACATCCTAAACCCCTTTCCCAGCTGGGGAAGCAGTGGGAGGCAAATCCAGAAAGATTTATTTCTCCTTGCCCAAAGCTGCACCAACCTTTTTTTTCCCCTCCATCTGTACTTTCCAAACCCAGCTCTCAAATACTGTACCACACACTGGCTTCATGCAGAGCTGTCTGTGCTGGAAATGCACCTGAAAACCCTGAAAATGCTAATGCTAGGAAAGTGCATAGTGAATTTTGGGTACTGCTAGCCCAGAAAACACCCAGCAGCCAGCATCACCTGGCCAGGCACTGCTCACATCCCCAGCACAGCATCACCTGGCCAGGCCCTGCTCACATCCCACAGCATCACCTGGCCAGGCCCTGCTCACATCCCCAGCACAGCATCACCTGGCCAGGCCCTGCTCACATCCCCAGCACAGCATCACCTGGCCAGGCACTGCTCACATCCCCAGCACAGCATCACCTGGCCAGGCACTGCTCACATCCCCAGCACAGCATCACCTGGCCAGGCCCTGCTCACATCCCCACACAGCATCACCTGGCCAGGCACTGCTCACATCCCTCAGCATCACCTGGCCAGGCCCTGCTCACATCCCACAGCATCACCTGGCCAGGCACTGCCCACATCCCACAGCATCACCTGGCCAGGCACTGCTCACATCCCCACCCAGCATCACCTGGCCAGGCCCTGCTCACATCCCACAGCATCACCTGGCCAGGCCCTGCTCACATCCCACAGCATCACCTGGCCAGGCCCTGCTCACATCCCACAGCATCACCTGGCCAGGCCCTGCCCACATCCCACAGCATCACCTGGCCAGGCACTGCTCACATCCCCACCCAGCATCACCTGGCCAGGCCCTGCTCACATCCCACAGCATCACCTGGCCAGGCCCTGCTCACATCCCACAGCATCACCTGGCCAGGCCCTGCCCACATCCCCTCACCACAGCACATCCCTGGCACCGGCAGATTCTGGCTCTGAGCCACACAAGTGACAAGACAGACAGACAGACAGACAGACAGACAGACCTCCCAGCTGGAGGGAACTGCTCACACCCCATCCCACCTTGTGCCACCCACTCCAGGGGCTGGGGAGAGCCAGGTTCCAGCACAGTGGGGTCAAACACCAGGCAGGGCTGTGGGGTGGCTGTGCCACACCACACAGGCAGGACACATCTCCCCGTTCATTTCTGAGCTGCTGGTTACTGCTCTGAACCCTTTCCCGTGGTGTTTGTAACACACAGAGGGCACTAGGCAGGAAGGACTGGAACTCCCAGCTCTGTCCTTTCCAATCACAGACACTGCATCTGAGCATCTGAGCACAGACTGCCCACTCCAGCCCAAGCAAGCAACAAAACCAAAAATGGGTGCTTTCCAGTGGATAAAATCACGTAAATTTCCACCTGGATTTGTTTCCACAATGTTTTAAGTTGTTGTTCTTTCAGACCAAGAGCTGCTTCTGCCCCTCCCAGTTATTGTACCTTATGGTTATTTTTACACACCATGAACTGTTTTAAGGCCTTACTTTACTACGATTCCGGTCACCTTTTATTTATACCATCAACATCTTTCCCATGAAAATCCTGATGAGAGAATTTGAAATTCTCGGGTTAAAAGCAAGAACACACAAGGAACCCCAAATCTGGGAAGGAAAGATCTACAAGAGCCATAAGTGAGCTATGGCACGAATGATGCTCAAGCTGTCAGCATTTGGGTTGTTCCTCATGCAGCTCACTTCACCAGGGTTTGTACAATGCCTGCTCTCACTCTAACACGTGGGCAACAATTACATTTCCCTTTTGCTTTATTTAGCCACTTTCACACCTGTGCACAACGCACAGAAACCAAGGGGTGGGAACACCAAAGAGGCTCCTCAATGATTTGCCTCTGCACACACACAGAGCTCCCCCTGAAAACAAAAAAATGCCACCATGTGCTGCTTCCCTCGGCTCAAACACTGCCCAATAAATGCCACCGAGTGCTGCTTCCCTCTGCCCAAACACTGCCCAAAAAATGCCACCGAGTGCTGCTTCCCTCGGCTCAAACACTGCCCAATAAATGCCACCGAGTGCTGCTTCCCTCGGCTCAAACACTGCCCAATAAATGCCACCGAGTGCTGCTTCCTTCGGCTCAAACACTGCCCAATAAATGCCACCGAGTGCTGCTTCCCTCTGCCCAAACACTGCCCAATAAATGCCACCGAGTGCTGCTTCCTTCGGCTCAAACACTGCTCTCTTGCCGTCTGCTCTGCTTCCAAGCTCCTGTCTAACACTGCTGGAACCCTCCCAGGGCAGGCAGGGCTCTGGCAGCCTCCACGACCCTCGCAGATCACGGTTCCACCAGCACAAAAGCAAAGAGAATTTTTCTTCTTTTTCTTTTTTTTTTTTTTTTTTTTAAGGGAAGGAGGCAGAGGAGAGGGAAGATGTCTTAACCAAAGCACATAGTTTAACAATAATCTTACCACTGGAGACGAAATTCGACACCCAGGGCAATCACAGATTGGAGGATGTACCTGTAAGATTCCTTTGGACATAAGAGTCTTCAAACTTTTCCCTATATGCAGAAGAGGAGAAAAAGCACAAGAAGAAAAAGAAATCAGCACGTTTATAAAAGGAAAGTATTTAGGGAAGGGGGGACGGGGGAGGCACGAGCCTGCTTCCATATAAACAGCCTGCCTGCCCAGCAGCACCATCCCCAACTGCAACGCAACCGAGTTTGTGCCCCGAGGGTCCCGGGGAAAGGGAGCCCAGCACAGCCCGGCACGGCCCCAGCAAGAACCGGGGAGAGGAGCCCGGCACGGCCCGGTACAGTCCCCGCGGGTCCCGGGAAGGGGAGCCCGGCAGGAACCGAGAGAAGCCCGGCACAGCTCGGTACAATCCCCGCGGGTCCCGGGAAGGGGAGCCCGGCAGGAACCGAGAGGAGCCCGGCACGGCCCGGTACAATGCCCGCAGGTCCCGGGTGGAGGAGCCCCGCACAGCCCGGCACAGCTCGGTACAATCCCCGCAGGTCTCGGGAAGGGAGCCCGGCAGGAACCGAGAGGAGCCCGGCACAGCCCGGTACAATCCCCGCAGGTCCCGGGAAGGGGAGCCCGGCACGGCCCCCGAGGGTCTCAGGCAGGGGAGCCCCGCACGGCCCCCTCAGCCCCGCCGGGCTCGGTGCCGGCGCTGCCGCAGCCCCGGGGAAGCGGAGGCGCTCCCGCAGCCCCCGCAGCGGGCACGGCCCCGGGCACCTCCCGCCGCTCCTCCTGACTCACCCCAGAGCGACTGAGGCTTCCCGAAGGCAGCGGGAGCGCAGCCATCAAAGCGCCGGGCGGCGGCAATTAGCGCGGCCCCCGCTCTCCGGCGATCAATGCCGCGCCGAGGTGTCAGTCACCTCCTAATCGCTCCTCAGCGCCCCGGGCCGCCGCCTCCAGCTCTGGGCTCATTAGGAGCCGCCCGGGCCGTGCCCGCCCGCCCCCGCCGCTCCCCCCGGGCCCGCTCTCCACCTGCCGCCCGCAGCAGCGGAGCCGCGACTGGGGCGCCGGCTCGGGCGGGGAGGGGAGGGAGGGAGGCAGGGCAGGCGCCCGTCAGCAGCCGCCGGCGCCGCGGAGGGCCCGCACCACCCAGCTGCGAGGGGAACACCCCCGAGCCCCGCCCGCCGCCCCGCCGGTGCCGGCCCGGGCCGCGCTGCCGCTCCCCGCCGCGCCGCCGCCGCCACCGACACCGACACCGCCGGCGGCTGCAGGGGCGGGCGGGGGGCCACCGAGCACCGCGAGCCCCCGGCACCGAGCACCCCGATCCCCGAGCACCCCGAGCCCCCCAAGCCCCTGGTACCGAGCACCCCAAGCCACCGAGCCCCCCGAGCCCCGGGGCTCGCACCCCAAGCCACCCGCCCGCCGTTCAAATCTCTCTCCGCCCGCGCCACATCAAACTTCTCCCCGGCGGAGAGGAGCCCCCCAAATCCCCCCCGCCTTCCCCAACGCCCAACCCCACCCCAGAGGGAAGCGTTCCCAAATGGCTCGGAAAAGTTCGGCGGTACCGGGGCGCGGCGATCCGCAGAGAGGGGCCGGGGCAGCGGGGAGGGGGCTCGGTTCTGCCCGAGCACGGGGCGAGAGGGAGGATGCGAGGAGGAGCGGGGCGGCGCGGGGACCCCGGCGCTGCCTTTACCTTTGTGCCTGATGCTGCGCTTCCAGTCCTTGGCCGTCTCCCTGCCGCTGACGAACTGGAACTCGTTGGGGGTGAGCCACTCTCCCCGGTACCGGATGGAGGGTCCTTTGCTGCCTTGGCACAACTTATTGATGTAGAGCAGCGCCTTGTTCTCCCCGCACTCCACCTCGATGCAAGGCTCCCCGTTGTCAAAGAAGGGCTGGAAATCCGGGATGGAGGAGAACCTCTCCAGCATCAGGTCCTCGGGGAGGTGCTGGGGGTGGTGCGGGTGGGGCTCCTGGAAGCCCAGGTACGCGCGGTGGGCGAAGATGTGCTCGTACGCCGGCGGGTGCGGGGTGACCACCGGCATGGCAGCGGCGGCCAGGGGCGCCAGGTACTCGGGCAGCGTTTCCATGGGCTGGTTGAAAGCCGCCAGGGCCATCTCCTCCCTGTCAAGTCGCTCCTTCTTGATGGCAGGCATGGTGCCGCCGCGCTCCCCGTGCGCCCCGGCGTCTCCGAAGCACAGCGGCTCCAATGCCTCCGGCTCAACTTGCCCTGGCTCCGGCTGGAGTTTGGCTGAAATGCGCCAGCAGCAGCAGCAGCAGCAGCACGGGCACCTTTGGCGCTCGGGTGCCGGAGGTGGCTGGTATCCCCCGGAGCAGACCGCTAACAAATCTCCTGGGCTGGCTCCCCAGCAGAGCTGTCCGGGATCCCTCTCCCACGGAGAGCCTAATGGACCGTAGACCCGGGAGCTGCCGTGTGCCTCGCAGATCTGCCCCTCCGGACTAATACCTGACATCTCGGAGAGGTCTCTGCTGCCGTAGACATTATTTTGGTTTAAGGAGGAAAAAAAAAAAAAAAGCTTATTGATTCCCCTAGATCAACCCACCTTCTCGCCAGGCTGGAGGGTTCCCCGCCGCCCAGCCAGCCAGCCAGCCAGCCCCCTTTCACCCTGCCCCCCTGCTTCCTTTAAACTGACACCTGGTTTATTTATTTATATGCAATAATTAAAATTAAACGCTGCGCCCCCGCCGCCGCCGCGCGCCCCCTCCCCGCCCCGCCGGCGCCCGGCGGGAGGACGGAGCCGCGGCCGGGGCCGGCTCTGCCCGCGGGGCTCCAGACGCCCGGGCGGCGGCGAACTTTCCCCGGGGCCGCCGCCTCCTTCACCTGCGCCGCGGCCTCGCCCCGCTGCCGGCGGAGCCGCTCCGCTCCCGTTTGAATCCCCGCTCCCGCGGGAAGCGTGCACCAACGCGGGGCCGCGCTCCTCGCCCCTCTGTGTACACACATACAAATAGATATATATATCTATGAATACGAGCGCTCCGCACACGCACAGCCGCACGGACATCTACAGAGCCGTCCCCGCCAGCGCTGCGCTCCCCGCAGCCCCCGGGCCGGGCCGGGCCCCCGAGCCGGGACAGACACGCATTGATCGGGGCTCAGAAGTCACCGCACAGTTCGGAGACTCCGACCAAACAAGATTTCCCTCCGCCGCCGCCGCTTCTCTAACTTGGCCCATTTAAACAGCGGAGGCGCTGGGAAGCGCCGCGCCGGCGGCGGCGAGGGGGTGAGCGACGGACGGCGGGGCCAGCGCCAGCTCAGCCAGCCCGGGGCCACCGCGGGGACACAGACCCGCGGGGACACGGCCGGGACTCGCTGTGCCACCCCCCGGCACCCCCGGGCACGGGGCTGGCAGTGCCCGGCCGATGGGAGCTGGATCCGGGAGGGAGGGATGGATGGATGTGGAGAGATCCATGGATGCATGGATGGATGGATGGATGGGGATAGATCCATGGATGCATGGATGGATCCATGGATGCATGGATGGATGGATCGCGGGATAGAGAGATCAAGGGATAGATGGATCCATGAATCCATGGATGGAGGGATGGATCCATGGATGGACAGAAGGACACACTGGGTGAATTTGTTTTCTGTCACAAACTGTGGCAGACACAGCACAAGGTCCATGTGGAACTGCCCCGAGAGGATGAGGTGGCCCAAAATGAAGCTGTGTGGTTGTCACAGGGATGTGTCACCTCAGCAGGATGGAGTTCCCTGCCTCTGGATGCCAAAGTGGGATCCAGTGGGCAGGAGGAATCCTACCCAGGATGGGAACAACAATAAATTATCCCCCTAACCATGGGACAATAAATGTGCCCACGAGTCTCTGGCGGTGGCAGAGCAGTGGGAGCTGTGTGTGAGCGCTGCCTCAGAGCTCCCAGAACTCCCAGTTTGTCCCAGGCCGTGTCCCCTGACTTACCTTCCTGCAGGGTGGGCTGGGGACAGTCTGACCGTGCCCTGCAGCTGGTGAGGAGTGGCTTTGCTGTGTGCCATCAGCCCCTGGCAGAGCTGGCAGGGCCATTGCTGAGCCACCTGACACCGTCCTTGTTTTGTGCCATTTTATCCTCCAGCAGCTCCAGCTCTGGGATCCATCTTTGGCTCTGATGAAGGAGGCACATCCACAGACCCATCAAACCCTCTCATTGAGGCTTTCAGGCTTAGGCTCTTATTCTTAATGCTCCTGATTGCCTGAGATGACAGGGGGAAAATCACTTTCTATTATCACCTAATGATCCAAGGAGAATGCTTGGGAGAGGCTGTGGGAGACACAGACATTGCTGTGGCAGCCAGAGCATCCTGGATGGAGGGCAGAGGGGCTGTGTGGTGCGAGGGGCTCACTCTTGGCTTCCAAAACCCTTCACTCTATCACATCCAACTGCACTGGGCTCTCACTCTTGGCTCCCAAAGCCCTTTATTCTATCACATCCAACTGCACTGGGCTCTCACTCTTGGCTTCCAAAACCCTTCACTCTATCACATCCAACTGCCTGGGCTCTTGAGAGCCTTGGGTTCTTCCTCAGCCTTCCCTTGACTCCATCTCCTTTGGAGCTTCCTGGGCCTGAATTCCTTGCACTTTTTTAAGGGAGTGGGGATATTTTCTCGAAGCTTCTTTCCTTTACAGCCATCAGGGCTGTCACCCTTCCACCTCCAAGGGCAGGGACAGCTTGGCCACAGGCTCTCCAAGGGAAGGCCCCGTGTTTGCTCCAGGAGGGGTGACAGGAGAGCAGGGCAGCAGCGGCCCCCATCCTGCAGGACCCTCTCCCACCCGGGGAAGATGCTCTGGCGGATCTCAGGGAAGTTTGGGGGTGCGAGAGGCACAGGCTGGGACTGATGCCATCCCTGTCCCAAGCACGGGGGTCACTGAGGGCTCCTGCCTGCAGAGAACAGAGCTCTGAGCTCCCAGCAGAGCCCGGAGTTGCTCAGCTCCAGTCTCTAATAGCAGAGCTTTTGGGATTAGCGTAAACAGATTCACCTCTGGAGAGCAGATCAGAGAGCAGCAGGCAAATCCGTGCACATGTGGAGAGAGGGGAGCCAGGTTTGCTCTGCACACTCCCCAGACTGGAACAGGTTCCCAGTCTGGGGCAGGGACCTCTCTCTGAGCTCTTTGTTGTTGTGTGTTTCCAGGGCAGCAGGCAAAGTGAAAGCATGAGTCTTCATTTGCTCACTGCCACAGCAAACAGAGTAAATAGCGATCATTTCTCACCATTCCTTCCCCACCTCTGGGATACATCACCTGGGATTGAAACAAAACCTCTCTCTCAGGTCAATGCGTCAACAACTGCCAGAGTTACCTGTGCCAGAAAGTGCTTCCTAAGTGGAGATAATGCTCCAAGCACAGCTCTTACGCTTAAGAAAGAAAGATTTTCCTCCACATCCTATCACCAGTTTCAGGGACAAATTCCTTATCTTGGACATTCCTCCACTATTCAACCAATAAAAGAAGAGAAAACTTCCTAGATGTGACTTATTTACATGTGCTTCAGCAAACCCCTGAGTTTCTAACTCACATCAAAGGTCCTTTGAGCTGTTTTAAAACCTGATTGCAGGGGCAGGCCCTCATGGCAGGTACAGGAAAGACAGGTTGAGGCTGGGAGGAGAGAGAAACCCAGCTACCTGTGAGGTGAGCAACCTCCAGAGAGGGATCCAGAGCTCCTGTCCCTGCAGGATCCAGCACAGATTCCATCCAGGGCTCCTGGATCCAGCACAGATTCCATCCAGAATTCAGCACAGATTCCATCCAGAGATCCTGGATCCATCCATAAACCCATCCATAAACAGACCCCATCCACAATCAGGTGCCATCCACAGCCCAACCCTCTCCCCAGCAAAGGACAGGGAGGAGAGCAGGGAGCCACCCCAGCAGCTCCTGAGGCAGCCAGAGCCATCCCTCGGGCTGTCCCCAGCCTTGGGGACACCAGGGCTGTGCCCCAGCCAGGCTTCCCTGGGTTTGTCCTGCCCTCCCAGCTCCTGCCAGGGATGGGGAGTGCAGCAGGAGCAGCCCCAGGCCAGGCTGCTTCATTAGCAGAGATGTTCTGACAGCCCAGCCAGCCTGGGGAGGGCACAGGTGGCTCTTCAGGGCAGGGAGGGCACTGGGAAAGACTTTCCCTATAAAAATGCTTTCCCAGGAATTCTGGGCTCTTCCCTTTAATCCTGCTGCTGCAGAACGCTGCCTTTTGTCGGGCTGGAAGTGGAACACCGTGGTCCCTCCTGCACATTGGTTATATTGGGGCAAACCCACCAAAACCATCCCCACAAACAGTCCCAGGCACGAGCAGTGAGCTCACAAACACAATCCCAGAGCTCTGTACTCAGCCCTCACTCACTCCTGGGGCAGGACCACACCAGGGCTCCTCTTGTTTGGTTCCGTTTTCTTTCAAATCCTACAATCCAATAAAAACAGTCTCCTGGATGTAAACCATGGCTGCGCTGCAACAGAGGGCTTTAATCAAACAGAAACTTAGATAGGAGATAAGGAAGGGATAACCAAAACAAAACAAAGGGAATTTCAAAAAACATGTAAATAGGCGTTTGCATATTTGGATCTTCTCGTGGTGATTTGAGTTTCTCAGGAGAGGAGCAACTCTGCTCCTTCACCAGTGCAGAGGAAAGCTGCTGCTGCAGCTGCTCACCACGGAGCTTTGTTTGTTGTCAGCCTTCCAGAAGGGATCTTTTCTACGTGTGGAGTCGGGCATTCCAACCCCAGCCTGCTCTGCTTCCCTGTGGGACTGCAGCAGCACCTGGGGACCGCAGACTCAGGTGCTTCACTCTCCAGCCTGGGAGCAAACGTCTCTGTGAAACTCCTGAGGCGCTTCCAGCCCATCCTGGGGATTTGCAGAGCTCTGCTTCTCCCAGGTTCAATAACTGAGCCTCTGAGCAAAACCAGGGAATTGTGAGCAGCAGCACAGCACACGTGGCAAAGGCAGAAATGTCAGAGCAAGCTGCCTACAGATCATTTTAATGCCTAAAATTATTATCTGAGCTCTCTGGCAAACACAAATCACTGGGAAGGGTCTGTTTGTCACACATCCTCCTTTAACCAAAACTGCTGCACCCAGCCATGGCACCCTGGGTTCCAGCACACATTTCCTCCCTGATTACCTGGGAAAGGCTGGCCAGGAAGGTGAGGCCCAGCCCCGAGGATGAGGAGCAGAGGAAGGAGACCTTTAGGAGTTCCTGTTGTCCCTTTTAGGTCCAGCCAGCAGCAGCCACTTCTCTGCACCCATCAGCCATAAAGCACTGCTCGGGGGTTAAAGCAGCCCTGACCCCCAAATAAAGGAGCCTAATGCACTGTAAATATCCAGGAGACCCTCGAGTCTATTACAGCCCGGTTTTTCAGGAGTCTGTCTCTCTGCTATGGTCTGTGCTCACAATTACAGCAAAGCACTGATTAGGGTGCACATGGGAGCAGCACAGGAAGCAAATATAAAATTGTCCTAAGCAAGTAACTGCATTTGTAAGGACGGCATTGCTTTTAATTAGCCTTAATTTCCAAAGAATTATTGCTTGCTCAAAAAAAATATATAAAATCTTTATGGACCATGAATTATTGAGCACAGGGTTCTCCCCCTGCCTCCTGCTGATACCTGGGGAGCAGCCCCAGCATTACTCACCAGGGAATTCTGAGTTTGACTGCAGGAATGCCTGCTGCTCCAGCCCATTCAGTATTTCTGTCAGAACCCCAAGGACTGGATCAGCTCTGGCTGAGTGAAAATGGAAATCAAGTCCCAGTCTGGATTAACCTCCAGAGCAGCACCAGTGTGCTGTGTTTGCTGGGAGAGATCTGTGTTTGCACACAAGAAAAGGGAACTCCAAGGATGTCTGTGACAAAAAAGAGTACATTCAAGAGAAAACAGGAATAAATCTCAGCAGTACCTCAGCAGGGACTGGGAGGTGAGTGGTGTCCCCAGCATTCCCTCAGCAGAGCACTGGAAACACCCCTGGCATTGTCCCTTGATTCAGGACACCTCCCTCCCTCCCTCCCTCCCTCTGGAACCCCCTCCAATTATCAGATGAAATGCAGGAGGATCAAAGGCAGAGTCCCTACTCTCTCGAGGATAATCAGAGTGGGGGGTAATTAGTAATTGGTAATTAGCAGCCCTGAGTGCTGCTGAGCACCTTTCCCTCCTTAGCAATGCCCAGCTCCCCTCCTGTGTCCCCCCTCACCAAGAGCTGCCCTGACCCAGCTCTGGGGAGCCTGGACATGGCCACAACCAGGGGACACCACAACAAAAATAATAAATATACAGTGAAACAACAGCTACATCATATTCCCATTGCTGCCTGCTTTCCCTTGCGTCCCAGGAGCTCTGTCAGTGTGGCAGAGCTGTTCCCACTCTTTCTCACCTGGGTAATGCCCCGCAAGCAGCACACAAGGTTCAAGTCTGAAGGGCCCCTTAATGATCACGGGATCAGCTGTCAGGAGTGAGGCTGAATTATGAGTTCCTTGTCCTTGCAGGAGAAATGGGGTGGCCTGTCTGTCGCATGTGGGGACCCTGGAGTTTCTCAGAGGACCAGGGTTAAGTGCCTGTGCTCTCCAGGGAGAGCAGCAGCCAGGAACTCTACTCCATCCAAGGGACAGACCAGGCCAGAAGGTGCAGAAGGGAAACTTTACCCTGAAATCCCCATCACGAACAGAATTCCCCCAAAAATGGGGGAATTTCCAGCCAACAAGTCAGGCCTTGCCCTGATGTCCCTGTCCCAGCACCTGGAGCAGCCTCACACCCCAACACCAGGGACAAAATCCATGGGAGGACACACAGCTACAGCCAGGGGAGCCAAACTGATGGGGCTCACAAGGAATTTGCATGCAAGGAATCACGCGGGCTGAAATGAGGCTGAAATGTTAATGAACATTGTCTGGAAAGCACTGGGAAATCCTTGGATTAGAGGTATCCTAGGAACACAACACAGCCTGTGACAGCAGATAAGGTCAGCCTGGGGACTGCATCCAGCTTTATCTAAAAACCCAACTTTGCATACGGTGACTCGACAAAAACGCCATAAATGTAAATGGTGTAACAGTGCTGCCCTGTGGGTTTTGGGTCGTTTTTCATCAGGCCTGGCTGGCAGGATGCCACAGCTCTGACCCCACTGCCCAGAGCCCGGGCTGGGGCTGCTGGAGCCCGGGCAGAGCCCCCAGGGCTGTCCCAGGCAAGGCTGTGCCTCACTGTTACCGTCTGATCTCGGGGATGGGCAGGAGCCAGAGTGAGCCCCAGCCCTGGTCTGCAGTGCAGCTTCCAGAGCTGAAAACCCACGGAGTGCAGGCTCTGCCAGCCCTGCCCGGCCGGCACGGCTGCCCTCCCTGCACGCCTGCAGACCCACATTTCCCGTGATTAAGGAACGGCAGAGCGTGTTTGGGGAGCGGGAGCCTCAGCCCAGCGAGACTGGGATGCTCCGCTGGATCCTGTCTCCATCAGCACCGACCCAAACCACGGGCACGGAGGCACCAACCTCCCCTTGCCCAGCTTAGCCGGGGAGCTTTTCAACATCGGTGCGCAGAAAAGCCTTTCCCTGCTGCCTGTGCCGTTCCGAGCAGCGCCGGGAACGCTCCGGGAGTGCCCCGGGATAGCGGGTGCACCTGGGGCCGGGAATGCTCCGGGACAACGGGGGCACCGCGGGCCGGTGCCGAGCGGGGACAGGGACGGGGCACGGCCGGGCTCGGAACGGCACGGCCGGGCCAGCAGCAGCCCTGCCAGGCTCGGAACAGCAGGGCCGGGCCAGCAGCAGCCCTGCCAGGCTCGGAACGGCACGGCCGGGCCAGCAGCAGCCCTGCCAGGCTCGGAACGGCACGGCCGGGCCAGGAGCAGCCCTGCCAGGCTCGGAACGGCTCGGCCGGGCCAGGAGCAGCCCTGCCAGGCTCGGAACGGCACGGCCGGGCCAGGAGCAGCCCTGCCAGGCTCGGAACGGCTCGGAGCGGCTCGGCCGGGCCAGGAGCAGCCCTGCCAGGCTCGGAACGGCTCGGCCGGGCCAGGAGCAGCCCTGCCAGGCTCGGAACGGCACGGCCGGGCCAGGAGCAGCCCTGCCAGCCCTGCCAGGCTCGGAACGGCACGGCCGGGCCAGGAGCAGCCCTGCCGGGCTCGGAACGGCACGGCCGGGCCAGGAGCAGCCCTGCCAGGCTCGGAACGGCTCGGCCGGGCCAGGAGCAGCCCTGCCAGGCTCGGAACGGCACGGCCGGGCCAGGAGCAGCCCTGCCAGCCCTGCCAGGCTCGGAACGGCACGGCCGGGCCAGGAGCAGCCCTGCCAGGCTCGGAACGGCTCGGCCGGGCCAGGAGCAGCCCTGCCGGGCTCGGAGCGGCGCTGCCCGCCCGTCGCTGCTCGCGAACCCCCCCGCCGGTGCCCGGAGCCGCCGCGGGTTGCTGGCAGCGGCCCCGGAGCCGCAGCGCTGCCGCCGGGGAGAGAGGTAATAAATAACCCGGGGAGCGCGGCGCGGAGCCCGGCGGGCGGCGCAGACTCTGACCTGACAAACACCCGCTGGAAAATCATCACCTCCCGCCCCCGGGAGCCCGGAGCCAGCCCCGGGCCGGCCCCAGGCGGGGGGCGGCGGAGCCAGCCGGGCCCGTCCGGCCGCGCCGCCGGGGGTGGCGGCAGCGGGGGCGGCAGGGCCGGGCCGGGCCGGGCGGGGATGCGGGGAGGGGATGGCGATGGAGCACACACACACACAGACACACACACACACACACACACAGAGCGGGTCCTGCCTCGCCTCCGCCGCGGCTCCCCCGGGCCGGGGCGCGGGGAACGGGCGGGACCGTCCCGCACAGCGGCGGGGACGGATGGGGATGATCCTGATGGGAATGGGGACATTCCTGCTAGGAATGGTTCTGCTCCTGCCAGGAATGGGGATGGCCCTGCCGGGAATGGTGCTGGTTTTGCTGGGAATGGGGATATTCCTGTTGGGAATAGTGCTGTTCCCTGGGAACGGTGCTGTTCCTGTTGGGAACGGTGCTGTGCCTATTGGGAATGGGGACATTCCTGCTAGGAATGGTTCTGTTCCTGCCAGGAATGGGGATATTCCTGTTGGGGATGTTCCTGCTGGGAATGGTGCTGTCCCTACTGGAAATGGGGATATTCCTGCTGGGAATGCTGCTGTCCCCACTGGAATGGCGATATTCCCACTGGAGATGCTCCTGCTGTCCCCCCATGGTCTGCCTGTGCCATGGTGGGTGCTCAGCCCCGGAGCCTCCTCAGCTGCCCCAGGAGAAGGCAGCACCCAATTTCCCAGGGGTGGAGAGGAGGAAAAAGGGGGGGATGGAGAGGGAGATGCTTTATTTTCCGCCCCGTGCAATAAAGTGTGATTATAAAGAATATAACAGGGAGCACAGCTTGAATTCCAATCGGTGCAGGGCCCGTTGTTAACCATCAGGGAACTATTTATTCTCCAGCCTTACTGGTGCTCCTTGGTCAATAATGATAAAGGGGGGAAAGGAGAAGAAGTTGAAGCCATTATAAAGCAGCAATCCCATTACAGAGGAGCAGCAGCAAGAGCCCCCCCAGAATCTATGATTCCCTCAGGTCATGTCTCGTGCTCAGAGCACTGGCCACTGTCAGGATTTACCCTGCATCATTAACCCACCAAAGAGAGGTTTTTTCCTTGCCAGAAATGACTGATTTCTCCAGCCTGATGGCAGTCATCGTTTGGGAGACAGAGCAGCACTCCCCTGCTGCTGAGCTATCTCCAGAGATATTTAATAAATAAATAAAATAGCTGGATGCTCGACCAGCTCCTGGGGAAGAGGGAAGACAATGTGGCTGTTTATTGTGATTAAATACTTGCTGCTCCCTAATTCTGACACTCACTCACACACACAGACAGGCAGCACCCGTGTGTGCTCCATCAGCTCCCCAAACATTATTTATCATTTGCATTTCTCCTCCAGCCAGGGCCAGGCTGTCCCAGGCTGTGCAAGGAGCAGGAGCAGCCCCTGTCCCACCCAGCTGCTCTTCCTCTGCCTCACTGGATTCCACGTCAGCTGTGCCAAGGTTTCCAGCAGGATCAGATCCACTCCGGGCCAGCTTTAGAAACCTCTGGCATCCAGTCTGGATACCAGATCACAAACCCCAAGCTCAGCACAGAAACCTAAGCCCAGAGCTTGTCTCCTGTGCTCTGCCCCGGGGGAAGGGGCTGGGTGGGAGGTTTGGGCCTCCCTGGGGGCTGCACACCCAGCAAAGGGGCCTGGAGCCTCCTCACAGTGCCCAGCCCATGGAAAACTGAGCCGTGCTGGCCTCAGCCACACCTCACCCCTCACTGCTGCATTCCCAGCCCCAGGAAGGCTCTCGGAGCCCTTCCCCAGTGCAGATTATCCTGGCTGTGTCCACCACCGTGCCACCAGGGAGCGGAGGCTGGGCTGGGGCTGTTTTCATGGCTGTCATGGCTTTGCCATAACTCACAAACCCTGAGCAGCTCTGGGAAATCCCTGGCTCCTGGCAGCTCTGCCTCTCCCCTGCGCATCCAGGAACGGCCTCAGAGCACAGCAGTGCATGGGGAGAGAGGAGGAGGAGGCTGAGGGGAGCGTGGCTCTGGCAGGGGATGGAATCTGGGGGGAACGAGCTTCAGCCTCCTTTACATTTATTTAAATATTCTGCCTCCTTTAGTTCTTTAAATATCCTGCCCTTACCTCCAGAGCAAGCTCCTTCTTCCGGCTGAGTTGTCCTGTTACCCAAACAGGACCTTTTGGCTCAAAAGCTGTCACTTACAGGCTGAGGCTCCTCCAGGCAAACACTGAAACGTTTCTGGCAGCTCAGCCAGCATTTTGCACTGGATCTCTGTTATTCACACACGGGGACCCAGGTGGGAAGCTCCCACCCTTGTTTTGAGCCTTGCAAATGTCCCTCAGCTGTGACTGATTTGTGGAGTGCCACTGGGTGAAGCTGCCCTAAAGCAGCCAAGGCAGTTCCTCCCCAAACAGAACAAAGATTGCTTCAAGGGCAATCATTAAATTAATCTCTTTTAATAGGCAAGATGGAAATGAAGACCTACAAGAAGCAGCAGAAGGAAGGACAGCAGCAGAGGAACTGGAGACCATGAGTTTAGATAAAAGCTTGACTTGAAGCCTTGGTACAACTACACCCAAATCCTTTTGTGGGAGCCCAGGAATGAGGTTCCTGCTGGGGAAGAAAGCCATGTTTCTTCCCCTGAACAGGGCTGCTGTCTTCCTGCTGTGTGATGCCTTCCATAAGCTCTTCTGGGGATGGGGGCATAAATCATCATAAAGCCATGGCACGGCATATAAATCATAATAAAGAATAATGATACGTAATAAGGATGAATAATATTAGGGGGAGAATTGTGTGAGAGCCCTGCACACGCACAAAAACACACAAAAACACAAAAACACACACAGAGCTGTGCAAGCAGAGGTGCCTGTGCCTGTCCCTGCCAGCACACCGACCCCAGCACACTGCACCCCTTCCTGCCCACCCTGCGCAGGAATTTCAGTGCTCACAGGGGCCCAGGAGCAATCACAGAGCACTTTAACCCCCCCAGCGCCGGGGCTGCCTGCACACAAAGCTTCCCCTGTGCCAAACTGCAAATTGACCCCACCTGCCCCGCCTGTCCCAGGCGATGGGACAGGGACACGCTCCATCTGCAGCCCCCAAGGAGGCAGGGATGGAGGGGGAGTTCTGATTCCCAATTCTGCTGATTGCAGCCCTGGATCAGCACCCCAGGCTCCCCTGTGTTTGTCAGTGAGCAGCGAGGGAGGGAAATAAATCCTGGCTTGAGATCTTCAGGGCGGGACGCAAAGAGCAGCTGAAGTCAGTCCCCAGTGCTTGGAGAGCACAGGAATCCAAGTTCCACATCCTCCTCCTCCTCTGGCCTGCTCAGCTCCTACACAAATTGAATCATCCCTGCCTGCACATCAGCCAAATTTGGGGGTTTTGTGTGTTTGGGACAACAGATTCTCCACAAGAGCCCGAGTGGAAAAGCTCGGGGATCACGAGATTCCAGGGTCTCTGACCAGCCACACAACAGGGCTGGTGTCACTTACAGGATCCAGTTATAGCTGACTAAATTTGGGCCACTGGGCAAGAGCCATCCAAAATTATCTGCTGGCTGAGCAGGGCAGCTCCGTTCTGGGCAGGAGGAAACAGCTCCCAGGCACTGAACATCAGCACCAGGGGAACATTGTTAAACCTCCCTGGTTAAATGTGTATTTAAAATGCTGATAGCCCACACCGAGACCCCGGAAGAAAATGTATTTATCATTGTTATTAACAGTAATAGAAATAAAACCAGTTCTAATAGCATGCAGGGTTTGATGCATTTCCCAAATAAAAGGATTTATTTGTTTAGAGCCTGGGTATTTATTTGTTTCTCTCTCCCCAGTCCTGCCCCCCCCTCCCAACCCTGCTGAATTTTTAATGCCCCTTGTTTCTAATGTCAGCCGTTTATTCTTGTAAAGGTTTTTTGACATAACTTTATACTGCTGCATCCTTTTGTTGCTGCCATTCCCCATCCTTGTTAGAGACTCCACTTCCCTAATGAAGCTCAGCTCCTGCCAGGATAATAAAAGGAAATAGATCCAGGGCTGAGGAGAGCCTGGGAGAGCTCAGAAATGGGGGTGACACAACACAAATACAGGGAAAGTGTCCTCTGGGGACACCCACGGCTGTCCCTGGGACTGAGTGTGAAATGCACAGACACACAAATGCACAAAGTTTGTGTGGGTCTGTGTGCACGCTGAATGTGCACTGATGTCATTTTGTACACACACACTGATGGGCTGGGAGGAGACACTGGGAAAATGTGCCCTGCAGGTGCCAGAAGTTGGGGACATTCTGCCAAATTAAAAAAATAGGATTTAAAATATCCCCTTTGTGCTTTGGGAGGGCAGCTCACAATCTTACTGTAAGTTATGAAAAAAAAATTACCAAACTCTACAAAGCTGCTTTCTCCTCTGTGCATTGAGGATGAGAAACTCCTCCGCTTTCTGTGGCTCTCCTCCAGTGACAGCCAGCAGTTCAGAGAGCACAGTGGCTCCAGCTGAAACTGCAGGGCCTGGGGATCTGTTCTGCCTGGTTTCCAGGGGGATCTCGGGCTTTTAAACCCATCAGACACATTAACATGAGGAGAACCTCCACGTACTTGTGGCTTCCAGCCTCTGAAATATTTAGGGCCGTGCATGGCCCCGCTCAGCTGTGCCACAGGCCCGAGAGAAAACTCTCATTTCTCCCTAGCAGACCAATTCTAAAATTCAAACCCCAGAGTCATCATGTCTAGGCTTGGCTTACGCGCTAATTCTACCCTGAAAAGCTTAATTGAAATTTCAGGTGGAAATTAATCTGGCCACCTCTTGTTCCCTAATGGATTTTGATCTACTTCTGCACACTGTGACAATTCCTGGCATGGTAAGTGATGTCTGTTTTGAAGAAGGCTGTAATTATGAAGTCTGCAGGGAACTGTGGGTCAGGCCAGAGATGCAATGACATAGCTCTTACTAGACCAGAAAAACAGGAATGACGAGGACTCCTGACACTGCAGCAGCAGTGACAGATCAGCAAGGAAAATCCTTGCAGCAGATCTGTCTCTATTTTGTTATTTTTGAGCTGTATTTTCAGAGCTATGGAAAAACATCTCACTAATTTTTATAACTAGAACATCATTTACTGTTCTCCTTCCAAAATTCTGTCCCTGAGGACAGGACACAAAATTCTGTCCCTGAGGACAACCATCTCCTGGTGACAGGAACCAGCCCCACTGTGCCTCAAGGTGTGTGTGTTCCTCAAAAGCCTTTTTTGACCTCAAAGAGCTGCAGAGACCTTTTCCAAACCAACCCCAGGGTTAGGTTAATCCTGCTCCCTTCTGCTTGTTGGGACTGAAATTCTCCACCCTTATCTCACGGTCTCCTTTTATTCACCCGTTTTGACACCCTGTCCCTGGCCAGCAGCTCCTGACTCAGGACGTGCCCAGGTAACATTACCTCCACCTTTCCTGGAGAGCTTTCCTGCTCCCGCAGGGCGGGATCTGTTCCCGAGGGCTGTGCCTGTGTCCCAGCCCGGGATGGGCTCGGGGTGGGTTCGGTTCCCGCAGGCTTTGCCTGGTTTTCCAGCCCAGGATGGTCTCGCTCAGGTGGGTTCGGTTCCTGTGGGCTTTGCCCGGTGCTCCAGCCTGGAACACTTTCCCCGGGGCTGGGTTCTGTTCCCGCAGGCTTTGCCCGGTTCTCCAGCCCGGGATGGTCTCGGGGTAGGTCCGGTTCCTGCGGGCTTTGCCTGGTACCCGTGTCCGGCCCGGTCCTGGCCGGTTCTCGGCAGGGCCGTGTTCCCCTGGCAGGGCTGTGTTCACTTCACAGGGCTGTGCTCCCCCGGTTCTCGGCAGGGCTGTGTTCCCCTGGCAGGGCTGTGTTCACTTCACAGGGCCGTGTTCCCCTGGCAGGGCTGCGTTCCCCCGGTTCCCCTAGCAGGGCTGCGTTCCCCTAGCAGGGCTGCGTTCCCCTGGCAGGGCCGTGTTCCCCCGGTTCCCCTAGCAGGGCTGTGTTCACTTCACAGGGCTGTGTTCCCCTGGCAGGGCCGTGTTCCCCTGGCAGGGCCGTGTTCCCCTGGCAGGGCTGTGTTCACAGGGCTGTGTTCCCCCGGTTCTCGGCAGGGCTGTGTTCCCCTGGCAGGGCCGTGTTCCCCCGGTTCCCCTAGCAGGGCTGTGTTCACTTCACAGGGCTGCGTTCCCCTGGCAGGGCCGTGTTCCCCCGGTTCCCCTAGCAGGGCTGCGTTCCCCTGGCAGGGCTGCGTTCCCCTGGCAGGGCTGTGTTCCCCTGGCAGGGCCGTGTTCCCCCGGTTCCCCTAGCAGGGCTGTGTTCACTTCACAGGGCTGCGTTCCCCTAGCAGGGCTGCGTTCCCCTGGCAGAGCCGTGTTCCCCCGGTTCTCGGCAGGGCCGCGCTCCCCTCGCAGCCCCCCGGGCCCTGGGGGATCGGATCAGAGCGGGCGGTGCCCGCAGCCCGGGGGAGGCAGCGCCGGGCCCGCCGCGTTAATTGAGCCGTGGCGGCGGCTCCGCTGCGCTCCGACCGCGGCGGCGGCGGCGGCAGCGCCCGGGGGGACCGAGCGGCGCCAGCCCGGGCCGGCCCCCGGCCCAGCCCCCGGGCCGAGGCACCGAGGCTGCCCGCCCGGCCCGCGTCCCGCCGGGCTGGATACGGGGTGGAACCGGGGTGGGCCCGGGGGGGATCCGGGATGGACCCGGGATGGATCAGGGATGGGCCCGGGATAAATCCGGGATGGATCAGGGATGGATCAGGGATGGGCCCGGGATAAATCTGGGATGGATCAGGGATGGATCAGGGATGGGCCCGGGATAAATCCGGGATGGAACCGGGATGGACCCGGGATGCCGCCCTGGCCCCGGGATGCCGCCCCGGCGGGAGGAACCGAGGGGAGCCCCCCGAGCTGCTGATGTGCCGGGAAGGAGGAAAATTCTAAAATTCTCCCCTAATTCCCGTCCCCGCTGTGAAAGTAATTGTGCACGGTGGAGCGTTCCCAGAGATGGCGCTGGGATTAGGGGAAAACCTCTTCGCTCGCTGCTTTGATTCCGGAGAGGAGATAATCGGATTACTCGCAAAGTCCCTCTGATGCGCAGCCTACACGGGAAGTACAACGCCGCATTGTTTTGTCTCCCCGCCGATCCGCACACCCTGCCAGAGACACACCTGGAGATGTTCTTTCTCTGTAGCACGGATTTTTAGTTATTTCCCCCCTGTTTTCCGTGTGTACTCACCACAGAGATTAAAGGAGGGGCTGCAGGAAGGGCATCCTGAAAGTGTTTAGAAATAGGGGAAAAATTCCTCTTCTGGGAATCCTGGAGTCAAATATCAAATGTGAGGAATGGGGTGGAGGGATCGGGAGGGTGTGGAACTGTCCCCAGGTGGGGTCACCCACAGGCAGGTGGAGGCCCTGTTTGACACATCCTGCCCGTGGCACAACTCCAGCTTGTTCTGCACAAAGCACGGCCCTGGCAGGTGCTGATGGCGGCCGAACAAATGTGAAATAGGTTGTGATAAAGGGAGTTCTCCTGGGAAGTGGAGAAAGCAGCGATAAATATCTTGGAACTGCTGGATCACAGGAAGAGTGAAGATGTGTTTGTTGGAGCACTTGGGGACTGCCCTCCAATGCATCAAATGTTTCATCTGGGGGCCTGATGAAAGCTTAAGATTTCAGTTAAGTTTGCTTTCCTTTTTCTCTTCAGCATTTTCCTCTCCAAGGATAGACATTTGCATATCCCAAGGAGTCACAATAAATTTGGTGCTATTTTGGGACCTTTGTTCTAAACATGGTGAAGGAAGACATGATTTTGGGTCCCGTCTCAGCTGATCTGGGTTAGAACTTGGTGGCTCCATTTCTTCCTTGTCTCTGGCTCTTTCTGCTAAGATTTCAGTCAAGTTTGTTTTCCTTTTACTTTTCAGTATTTTCTTCTCCAAGGAGGGACATTTGCCTGCCCCAAGGAGTCACAATAAATTTGGTGCTATTTTGGGACCTTTGTTCTAAATGCGGTGATTTCGGGTCTCCTCTCAGCTGATTTGGGTTAAAACCTTGTGGCTCCATTCCCTCCTTATCTCTGGCTCTTTCTGCTGCCAGTACCTTCCTGCTCAACCCTTTTTCCAGCATCTGCTTCCCAAGCATCCACAGCCACAGCCAGGCCTCAAACTTCTCAATCTTCCCCCGGAGCAGCATCCATCCAGTGCAGGGCCTGACTCCGTGCCAGGGCTTCCCTCCTCCTCCTCTGCCCGGGATGCTCTGAGCTCCATCCTCCTCCTGCTGAGCTCCACACACGCAGTTTGCTCCCAGCAGCTCGGTGACAGGAGCTGGCAGCGTGCTGGGGCTGTCGCTGCCTCAAAAACGGGATTTTCACCCAAAACCTCGCTGGCAAACGGCACAGGAGGCACGGCCCAGCCCAGCTGGGGACCCTGGCAGGGAGTAGAGCAGGAGGGAGCTGTAATTAAAGATGGAAAAGCCATCCTTGCCGTGCAGCATGAAATAGGAGCGAGGCTGAGGGGCTGGCTGCCGGCGATCCGGCCGTGGCAGCATGAAAAATGAGGAGGAGCGCGATAAGAAACTAATAATTTATGTTCCAAGCACAGCCTCGCACCAGCACGGAGGGAAATTCATGCCAATAACTCCTACTAACTCAGAAAGGCACGCAATCTTTTATTGCACAAATTATTAACGACCAGGAAATAAATGACTCTGTAATCAGGTTGGTGCTGCCGGCGCTCCTCGCCTCTCCTTCGTTTGTGTAAATTCTGCAGCCAGCAAAGCTGAGGCAGGGGGAACTTGTAGGGCCCAGCGCCTGACAACAGAGCAGATTGAACAAGGTTCTGGTATCTCTGTCTGTCTGAGATGGGTTTGCTCCACAGGCATTGCCCCAGAGGAGCTCTGTAGGCGCACTGGGCTCCTGCTCTGGGTGTCCAGTGCAGAACGACTGGAACAGCCAGAGAAGAGCACAAATGGCAGCTCCCAGTGCCTCCTCTGTGTTGTCTTATATATCCAGTGTTCTATTGCCATCATGGTGCAAGGATTCCATATCACCAGAGCAACTGGAACAGCCAGAGAAGAGCACAAATGGCAGCTCCCAGTGCCTCCTCTGCGTTGTCTTATATATCCAGTGTTCTATTGCCATCATGGTGCAAGGATTCCATATCACCAGAGCTTCACACCTCCTTGGTGTTTCTCACAGGCAGCTCCTCCAAGCGCTGACTGTTCCTGTCCTTGCAGCAGCCATCACCTGACTCCAGGTCCCACCAATCCTCTCTTTCACACCGCTGTTCTTACTGGCTACAGGTGTGGCCTGTTATATCTGGCCTGCTCCTAATCTTCAGTAATTGGTGCAGCTGCAGCTCGTTGGGGGATAAGATTACATTCCATACCACCTTCATTTACCCAAACTGTGTCCCCCTACACTCTGGGCCCTGGCCTTCTCCTGGCTCCTTTCTCCACATCCTTCCTTTGCCCTTGGGCTGCTGCTGTTGCATTCCCCGTGCTCCTGCTCTGCTTTTTCAGCATTTGTGCTCAATGCTCAGAGGTGCTGAGCACCTCCAGCAATCACCAGAGGTTCTGGAATTAGGGATCCTCAGGCCAAGGGGAGTGTGGTCCTTGTACCTGCATGGGGAAAGGAGCACGAGGAGTTTATTTACCTGGAAACACAGCACGGAACACTTCCCTACCCCTGCACATCCTGTGATCTGTTCTCAGGGACAATCTTTATTGGGATGATGAAGAAAAGGAGCACTGATGAGCATGAGACATCCTGAAGAGAAAAGCCCTGCCTGTGACAGCCCAGAAAAAGGAAAGCCCCAGGCTGGGATGTGGACAGGAGGCTGTGGGGAGGCTCCTGGCTCTGATCCCCCAGGTGTGCTGTGCTCCAGGTGAGCTCTGCCAGCCCAGGTGAGCTCTGATTCCCCAGGTGTGTTGGTTCCCCCAGGTGAGCTCTGCCAGCCCAGGTGAGCTCTGCCAGCCCAGACCCCTGGCTCAGCCCCTCTCAGCCCCTGCCCAAGCTTTGCAGGTGATGTCTCCTCGCCAAACAGGACCCTGGAGGATGGGAGTTCTCTGGATGGCACCAGCAGCTCTCCTGCTCTCCCTGTGTTCCTCAGCTGGTGGAGGACACTCCTGAGGGGCTGAGACTTCTCTCCCCTGCACTCCCCTGCCCTGTTTTGATTATGTGCACCATATGATAAGGGAGAAAAGTGTTCCCATTGTTAATTCAGCCCATTTGTTATCGGTGGCACCATCTCCCTGATGGCTTCATCTGCAGGGAGGAGGGAGAGCTGCTCCCCCTGCCCTGCTTTATGGTCAGGGGGTGCTGGGGAGGCTGCAATAATGAATAATGTGCAGATTGTTCCTGGGCCTGGGAGTGTTTTATTAAGGCAGGTTTTCTTAGACTGAATGCCCAATCACCACAGAACCATGAAACTCAAATTGCCTCACAGCTCTCTCATGAACATAGTTTTAATCTCATTGACCTGTCGTTATACTACAACACATAAATCCACATTTGGAGATCTTATGTCGAACCATAAATTGGGCTGGCAGACTTCCGACCAACAGAATAAAACTGTCTCCTCTCAGGGGGGGTTTATTCATCAGGGCTGGGGGGCAGTCAGCTTTTCTTAATAAACCATTCCTTTAAAAAATGGAGAGAAATAAGAAACCCATCGTGAAATTCACAGAGAGAAAAAAAATAATAATAAGGTGACTTTTAAATAACGTGAGCATTAGACATAAAGGCAGAAGGTGGAAAGCTGGGAGTTGAGGGATGTTAACTCCTGCTAACATCACAGAGAAAGGAGAGGAAAGAGAAAGGGAAAAAGGAAAAAGGAAAACAGCTTCCTCCTTTCCTGGCATTCAGGCATTTTCCCTTCCCCAGCTCAGTTCCTCCCCCTGTGCTCCTGTGGGGCTCCTGTGTGCAGCAAATAAAGCCCACGGTTCAGCACTATCCATCTAATATCTTCTGACTGCCTTTAATCATAGCGTTTTCCATTTAATTGGGAAGGCAGGCACACTTTGCATATTAATCCAGCCCAGGCTGCAGCTCCTGAGCTCTGCAGCCGTGCCTGGGCTGTGTTCCTGAGCCTCCCTGGGGCTGGGATGGGTTCCACGGGGCTGGGGACCTGCTGGGGCCCTTCAGCAGCTCTGTCAATGAAATCCAATTCAAATCCACAGCCACAGCAAATTCCCCCTTCCAAAAACCACATTTCTATGGATTGTCCCCATTTGAGGAGCTGCTCTGCAGGCAGGGCCACTGTGCCATGCTGTACCCATGGTCTGCCCCAGATCCCAAAGGGGAAAATATCATCTTTCCTTGAGGGGCTGCTGGCTGTGGAGCACATTCCCCTTGTGTCCGTCCATCCATCCATCCATCCATTATCCATCCATCCATCCATGCATCCATCATCCATGATTCCATCCATCCATCCATCCATCCATCCATCCATCCATCCATCCATCCATCCATCCATCCATCCATCCATCATCCATCCATCCATCCATCCATCCATCTATCCATCCATCCATCATCCATCCATCCATCGTCCATCCATCCATCCATCCATCCATCGTCCATCCATCCATCCATCCATTATCCATCCATCCATCCATCCATCCATCCATCCATCCATCCATCCATCCATCATCCGTCTATCCATGATTCCATCCATCCATCCATCCATCCATCCATCCATCCACATCCATCATCCATCCATCCATGATTCCATCCATCCATCCATCCATCCATCCATCCATCCATCCATCCATCCATCCATCCATCCATTATCCATCCATCCATCCATCCATCCATCCATCCATCCATCCATCCATCCATCCATCCATCCATCCATCCATTATCCATCCATCCATCCATCCATCCATCCATCCATCCATCCATCCATCCATCATCCATCCATCCATCCATCCATCTATCCATCCATCCATCATCCATCCATCCATCGTCCATCCATCCATCCATCGTCCATCCATCCATCCATCCATCCATCCATCCATCCATATCCATCCACATCCATCCATCCATCCATCCATCCATCCATCCA